>NW_016108007.1:327391-403282 GCF_001604975.1 Cebus imitator
AAGGGGAGAGATGCCAGATGTAGGTGATGGGGAGGAAGGCAGCAAATCACACTGCCACGTGTGTACCTATGCAACAATCTTGCATGTTCTTCACATGTACCCCAAAACCTAAAATGCGATAAAATAAATAAATGGAAAAAAATAAAGAATTCTGGGAAGCAATGTAACAAAATGAGGCATTTTTTGAAATTGGTAACCAAAACCCAAGGATCTTCCTTAACTGAATTTGGCATAACCTGACAGTTGATCGTAAAGGCCAATGTGAGTTGAGTCTACATAAGCAAAGAGAATATATAACAAACAAGAGTTAAATAAGATGCTTTCAATAGGAATGAATGAATCCACCATAAGCCGCCATGACTGCAAGGTAAACCTAATAGCAGTCAGGTTGAAAATCAAAATACTTTTAAAAATGAAAAAGAAATCCCAAACTATTCTTATGAAATCTTTCTTTCCAGCAAAACATCAACACACCTACCCCATGTATTAAAAGCACACATACTTACACTGAGATTTTAAAAGGACCCCCAGTCTAATTTGATTAATATTTAAAACAATTTATTCACTGTTCCCAGTAGTGACACAAGTTTCCAGTTTCCTGGAGGGTCAGGAACATTTGGAAACTAGATGATGAATTAACTGGCATGTGTCTGCTCCAAGCCCTACGAGTGCCAATAGAAGAATCCCTCCGCTGGTCAGCTCTCAAACACCCATGACCAAGAATGTATGCCCTTGTGCCTGGAGGGCATCCATACTAGCCTATATAGTCATAGCAGGGGTGAGTTTGCTACCCCATGGTCATCATATGGGCTTAGAGAAATAGAACTTATATGAATCATCAAATACAATCACCAAGTTGCTCAAACCCCTTGAGTTACAACTGGTTCTGTGAAGTGATTCTGTTAACCATCTACCCTGAATGCCAAACTCCAATGAGGCATAACCATGCAATGAGGCATAACCATGCAATGGTATCCCAGTGGTAGAGACATTAAGTGTTTCCATTACTAGTGATAAGTTACACAGTTTTGTTACGAAAGAAGGGGCAGACAAGACCCACCCACTTTTACATCTAATGTGACTTGTATGAGGAGAGAAGAAAGCCAATGCCAACAAGCCCCCAAATGTAACTTGGCCTGTGTATGTAGTCAGGCAGGAGAGCAAGAGCTCTTTTTAAAGACTGTGCCTCTCAGCAGCACACCTGATTGACAGCCACTGAAAATACTTAAAAGGCTCAGGGTGAGAAGAGATGGACAGCGGTGGGGGATGGGAAACTAGACTCACCCACTGTCTTCAGGCAGCAGATAGCTCGTTAAAGCTACTGGAAAAAACTCACCGGGTGCAGTCTGTCCCGCTGCGTTTACCAAAAACGAGTACAGCCAAGAACTGGGAGTCCCACGCCCTTTGTGGAGGAATATAATTCTCCTAATTAGATTTCATGACACACCTCCAAAGTAGCTGAACAGCTAGGAACACCAAACACGCTTTTCAAAGAGTCAAAGTTAATTAACTTTTCCCCTGAAAATGTCATAGGGAATAAAGGAAGTCTTCCAAAATCAAACTTGGACGATTCTGGTAGATATGCAAGACAAACGTTCGTGTCAAACACCTGTATTTATAACTTCATTGTAATTTTTTCTCCAAAAAACGAAATGGTAAAGTCACCTTTACATTTGTATAAAATTTTCTTCATCACTAAGTGATAAAAAAGGACACAAACACAAAGTAGACGTTTCCAACATCAACTGCTCCCTGCTGAGATGGTTGTAAGATGCGTTGCAAAGCTTAAATGTTACGTCAAAAAGCCCTCCAAGACGAGGGCGAGGCTTTGCGCTTTATAGATTCCAGGGGTCCAACAGCGGGAGAAGCTGCTCTCAGACTCAGCTCCTTGCCAGGAAGATTGATTTCACCAGCGTTCTCCAGCTTCCCATGACTGTGGCCACTGCGCGCTGCGCCCAGAGGCGTCCCAGAGCGGGACTCCGAGACAGATGGCTTTGTGAGCGCCAATCTCTGTAGCCTCAGGGCTGAAGCTGCGCTCGGCGCCTACCCCCTGCCCGGCCTCACTCACCCTTCCTCCTAGAGCACGTTTCCACACGTGCTCAGGACCCCTTCCACGGCGAGGACTCCTCCCCCTCCACTTTTTTAGTAGGTCTCCACCTCCAGCTCATTCATTGGCAGCCACTGCTTTTAGACTGAATCTCCTATCTATCCTTTCTTTTTAAAAACAAAAAAGCCGGGGGAGGGGCAGTGGGGGCGCGGGGAGGAAAGGCAGGAGATTTAGCTCCAACTTCAGAGCAACCGTGCCGGGCTGCCCATCTGACACCAGTGGGTGGGGTGCAATCTGACACTTCCCTTCCTTTCCAGAAACGTGAGTGGAGCTGGCGCGACCCTTGATCTGGGGGTGGGAAGAGCGGGTAGAAGGTCCGCACTTCCGTCCTCACGACTTTCTCCCCAGGAGACCCAGTATCAGTGGCAAGCTGCCTTCTCTCCGCGCCGCTGGCAGGTTTGGCGCCTGGAAAACTCTTCACGTTCTGCTTTCTCCTCTCCTGGCTCCGCCCCAATTCCAGCCCCGGCATTCCTCCAGCCCTACCCGTCCCGGCCGCCCCTTTCCCGCTGCCTCTAGCGCTAGCGTGCGGGGCATCTCCGCGTCTGCCCTGGGCCCAAGGCTGGGCTGCGAAGATCATGTTCCTCTCCGGCGGAACACGCGCACTCGGTCTTGGGGCCCTCTCCTGAGCTCCCTCCTCCACCGAGAGCGCTGAGCGCAGCCGGGAATTCTCTTCCACCGTGGGCACGCAGCCTTTGGAGGTCCTGGGCGCAGCACGCTCGGTGTCGTCACACCGCAGCAAGACTGAGACCCCGCGGGAACCTGGAGCTTGAAACCACCTTTGAGCCTCTCCAGTCGGAAGAGTGCGCGCAGCAGCCCAGCGGAGGCCGGGCGCGTAACCTCGGGCGCCGGGGCAAGGAGAGGGTGCTGGGTTCAGGAGCCGGAGGAAGTTCTCGCGGCGCCTGGAGCGCGGTGGACGCGCCTGGGGCGCACTCCCAGGCAGCCTCCTCCCTGGCCCTCGGGACTGTCCTCGGGCAGCAAGGAGGAGCTTGCTGGAGACTTAGAGGCTGTCCGGAGCCAGAAAGCAGGAGCGCCGCGTCTTTTGCCTCAGCTGGGAAGGGGGAGTGGCGCTGGCAGGCTGGAGTTGCGAACCCAGCGAGCGCCTGACCTTCCTCCTCTTCTTCCTGACCCTCTTCGCGCCTTGGGCTCCAGAGGAAGGTTGTAGCGGCTGCAGGAGGCCCCCAGACCCACTTTCCTAGAAGGTTGGTGATGGATCTGCTGCTTCTGCCCCCGCCGGGGCATATGGAACGCGCCGGCGGCGCTTGAGCCAGGCTTTGCTCTCCACCGCCCTGGACAAACCCCCACGGCCAGCCCCGCCTGACAGCTTTGCCTGAGTCCCTTTGCGTTCCGGACCCAAAGCCACCAGCGTCCTTCTCAGGGAGAAGGTGGTCCTCAGGCGCAGCCCCGCCGCGATGTCCGGGCAGAGCCTGCTACACAGCGTCTTCTCTTGCTCCTCGCCTGCCTCAAGTAGTGCGGCCTCGGCCAAGGGCTTTTCTAAGAGGAAGCTGCGCCAGACCCGCAGCCTGGACCCAGCCCTGATCGGCGGCTGCGGGGGTGGCGAGACTGGCGCGGAGGGCGGTGCGCGAGGGGCCACGGCGGGCCGCCTCTACTCCCCATCACTCCCAACCGAGGGTCTCGGCCCTCGCTTGGCGTCCTCTCCCCGGGGTCCGCCCCCCAGGGCCACCCGGCTACCGCCTCCTGGACCCCTTTGCTCGTCCTTCTCCACACCCAGCACCCCTCAGGAGAAGTCACCATCCAGCAGCTTCCACTTTGACTATGAGGTTCCCCTGGGTCGCGGCGGCTTCAAGAAGAGCATGGCATGGGACCTGCCTTCTGTCCTGGCCGGGCCAGCCAGTAGCCGAAGCGCTTCGAGCATCCTCTGTTCCTCTGGGGGAGGCCCCAATGGCATCTTCACTTCTCCTAGGAGGTGGCTACAGCAGAGGAAGTTCCAGTCCCCACCTGACAGTCGAGGCCACCCCTATGTCGTGTGGAAGTCTGAGGTAAGGACCGGTGCTGCGCGTCCCAGAGCCCAAGGCTGGGCATCCCAGGCAGTTCCAGGGGACTGCCTTTAATTCCATTCCATTTACAGAGCGAGGCACCCACTAAGGGGTTTCCCTCTTCTACTTGCTAAATGGTGCCTAGAAATGGGACGTCCCTAGTGGCCACCTGCGTGTGCGTCTTGCAGGACTTGTTGGCTCCACTTTGGAGCAGTCGTGGGAGCTGGAAAAGGAGATGGTGTTCTGGTTTCCTGTTTGTGCTGCAGGCAATTTCAAAGGGTCACCTTATCCCTTCACCCAATGTTGATATTTTTCCAAACTCAAAGGATCTATTGCTAAGTTGTTTGTAAAGACTGGATGAAGTGTATTTTGAAATATGTTTGCCATGTTGTTCTATAGAGAATTCAGAAACATTATTTTGGAGGGTGTCGTTGATTGTATGAGTGTGTGTGTGTGTTTGGGTGGCAGAGAGGATGAGACTTCTCTAGTTTTCACCTTTTCTTTCCCTAAAGGTGCAATTCCAGAAATCTATGGTACTGAGTAGTAGTTTAACCTATGAGAAGAGGAAGAAAATCACTGTGTAGGGGTGTGAAAGATCATGGAAATATGCTGATGCCTAAATTGCATTAAGAACAAGTAGTAGTTTCGTGAAGAATCAACAATACATAGAGAATTCAGAGGGAGCTGTCTGATACCTTTAAAATGTTTGCTGTCCAGTTAGGAAGAATGGTAAATTGAGCTATTGGGAAACTGTCACTGATGGCCACTTTGAAAACAGCACACTTTCAGAGAATAAATAGTAGTTGCTTTAAAAATGAACAGGCCCTATCCCTTTCACTCCACAAACTCTATAGATTTGCCTTGGATCTGTTTCCATAAAGGAAGGGAGATTCCATTAGTTGTAATTTAATATTTTAAAGTACAGTTAGCATTACAGAAATGAAATGAAATACCATGTAATTGCTGGAGATTTAGGCTAAATACACAACCAAGAAAAACTGTTTGAAAATAGCATATGAGATCATACACAGCTGTGTTAATGTGAGATAACTTAGACTTTGGCTTTAATAGGCTGTCTGAGAGAAATAAGCATCATTTATCAGAATTATTAGCATCACATATTATTAATGTTAATTACGGTGTCAAAGTAACTGATTCTGTTAGGTGTTGGGGTGCAGATTACAAAAAACTAACAAATATTGCCAAGTCTTCTGCCCATTTTCTTGAGAAAGATAGGCAGTAGAAAGGAAAATCGAGGCAGAGGGCAAGATGTTACCTGCAAACCAGGGAACTCAAGATTAGAAAGAGGATCAAAAATTGAAATGTTGAATTTCTGTTGGTCTTTAAGAGGGGCTGGATTCCCGCTGTATTTCAGAAGCACACATTATCAGATTAATCTGTAGGAGTTGAGAGAAAGAAATGCAAAAGCAAGCCAACATTTTGGATTAGCTAGCCACTAACATTTGTGCTTAAAACCAATTGTATCACTAATAACGTTCCTGCTTTACTTAGCAACCATATACATATTTGCAAAATAGTATACAGATGCTGCTAATTGCTGTTATCCTCAAAAGGCATTTGGCTGTAGATGATTTCACTTGTTGCAAATTATATTCTTATCCATTAGCATCTCAATCAATGGACAAGGATCTGAACTGCAGCAATACTGGGTGGCTTCTATTCCATACAGTGGGCAATCTGCACAAGACTCGTCTACCATGTTTTTCACCTTTTTGCGATGATTAAAAGTAAGGATGTAGCCATCTAGCAAAAGAACAAAATTTTCTCATAGAATGTGTGTGTGTGTGTGTGTTTGGTGGGAAGGGGGTGGAAATCCCTTTATGCTTGAGGCAGACATGGAGTGATTGGATAGAACTCTAGTGTGTAGATCCAACCCTGGTTTTGTTTAATAAAGGCCAAGATATCCTAACATAAGCCCTGGATCTCTCATTTAATGGCCTGGATTACCTTTCAAAGGTTTAACGCCCTGGAATCCTCTCAAAAACCAAGAAAATGCATCTTATTGAGCACTGCCTGTCCTTTTCACTTGCAGGCAAGCTGGGTCTTTGGTCCTTAAAGGAGAATCCTTACTAATGATGTCAAATGTCAGCAAATGAGCGTCTTGCAAGGCTGCTTAGAGGCCCTGGAGGGAATATCTGGTTCATATAGATTTGGTTCTTAAACTTTTCTGGTTGCTCTGGCTCAGGGTTTCTCAGCCTTGGCACTATTGACACTTGAAGCTGAATGATTCTTTGCTATGCGGCTGTCCTGGGTTTTCAGGGTATTTAGCAGCATCCCTAGCCTCCTCCCACTAGATGCTAGTAGTGTTCCTCCAGACCAGCGTGACAACGAACAATGTCTCTAGACACTGCCCAGTATCCTCTGGGGGTCAAAATCGCCCTACTTGAGAACTGCTGTGTTATTAAGGTTGAACATAGTACCCCATGCTGGCCATCAAGAGAGTGCTCACAAAAGTGTTTACAGCTGGCCTAAAGTTTGCCTGGGATCTTCATTTGATTCCAAAACCACGAGGATCCCTCTGGAGTCATGTACCCTTTACAGTCTGTTCAAATTTTGTTTCTCTTTGATTGAATCCATAGGAAATCCTAAGAATTCACCTTCAGGTTTAGCCATTGACGGATCTCACTCATTTCCACTTTGTTCTTTCAGAATATTGTCTGCTTTAACCTAAATTGTTCATACAACAGCCCCTGTGCCCACGACACTCATAAATGCCTGCAGCTGTGAGCACAGTACTCATCCTCCAAGGAGCCCGTGGGCATCACAACTGCAGAGAGTGAAGGCGTATGGAATGTTTCCCAAGTGAAGTTTGGTGTGCCTGCAGCAGAGGATGTATCTTGCTGTGTGTAGGATAATAGTGTTCAACATGTAGGATAGAGGTAATTACGAAAAGTCTCACTGTGCTCTTCTCAGGAGTTTGGACTCTATGTTGATTCTTAACCTGGAGGTGACTTTGTCCCCAGGGCACATTTGGCAATGTCTGAGGACATTTTGGGATGTCACAAATGGAGGTGGTAGTGTATTAATTTCCTATCACTGCTGTAATGACCACAAACTTAATGGTTTAAAGCAGCACAGATTTACTGTCTTACAGTTCTGGACCTCAGAAATCCCATCAGGTTTCAGCAGACTAACTTCAAGGTGTTGGCCTGTGTTCCTTCTGAAGGCTCTAGAATCTGTTGTTCCTTTTCTAGTGGCCCCTTTCCTTCATTTTCAAAGCCATCCATGTTGCATCTTATCGACCCTTCTTGTGTGGTCATTTCTCTCACTGACTCTTTTCAGGACTCTTGAGATTGGTCTCACCTGGATAATCCAGGATAATCTCATTATTTTAAAATTGGCTGATTAGTGACCTTTAATTCCACCTGAAGCCTTAATTCCCCTTTGCTATGATGTATTCACATGTTTCAGGGATTGGGCCGTGGGCATTTTTGTTGGGACATTATTCTGCCTACCACAGGGGAGTTCCTACTGGCATCTAGCAGGGAGGCTAGGGTTGCTTCTAAATACCGTACAGTGTACAGCCCCACAAAGAATAATCATCTGGCAGTTAAGAGTGTTGAGACTGAGAAACCCTGCTGTAGAGAGTGGGGGAGATTGGTGATTTTTAAGCATGAGGGTATAGCATGATCAGATGTGTTTTAGAGCTAAATTGGTGTCTGGGGGAGCATGGATTGGAAGCATGAAAGAAGTAGAGGACAGACCCTCAGAGGAGATGGGCATGGGGAAATCATGCCAAGAATCCTGTAAACCATTGGTAGTTGGCATATAAACATAATAGTTTTATATTTCCCACATCTCCATGTTATCAAATTGTTCTCTTGCACTGTTGATCTCCTGGAAAGCAGAACTGTTACTCATCTTTGAATTCTTAAAATCCGGCCCCTATACTCTGGGTGTTTTAGAGAGATCATCATAAAGACCAGTAGTTCTCACCCAGGAGAAAGTTTGTACCCTAATGTATATTTGGCAATGCCTGGCATCATTTTTGATTGCCACAACTGGAGCAGGAGTGTGCTACTGGCATCTAGTGGGTATAGGGTGAGGGTACTGAAAACACCCCAAAACAACCACAAACAAATACTTATCTTGCATAAAATGTCAATAGTGCTGAGGTTGAGACGCCCTGTATACAAGACACTGAATTCTAGGTTTTGCTTTTCAGTACCATTTTTTCTCATGCTTGTGGCTTTACTCTTGGTCATTTGCTTCTTCTTACCTAGTATATGTCAACCAAGGCTTTGAAATTGGAAAAAAATGACTTTCAAAAGGTATTGAGCATATGAAAAAAATATGCAATGTCTAAATATATCTATTGGGAAGAATTGAATGGTAAATATATAATGATGGAGACTGGAATTAAATTTTAAAATGCAGCAGAGAGGAATATTGTGTTTAAAAATAGAGGCTCACTCATGTCACCAAAGAGAAAGTAATTAGAATAAGACAGCTTCAAAAATAAATTGACAGAGTGTTTTGCGAGGATTTTTGTGTGAAATCGGTATAATGCTTTACGGTTTTTAGGTTAGAAAAAAAGTTATTCAACTTTCACGCACACAGTCTCTCAGACTAACTCTGCTAGAATTCCTTCGGAAGGCAATTTTTAGTTTAGAGAATACTCTGAAGATCGCTTCTCAGATGCCTTAGAATTGAGTTTTCACCAGCATTTTGGGATCTGAGGGTTGGAAAGAGCAAAGTTTAGACTCAGAAAGAACCTTGGGTAGCATCTAGCTCCAAACTGCTTATTTTACAGTTGAAGAAAGGGACTGTAAAGCTTATGCCACTCAAACTCAGGCAAAGAGCCAAGGGCAGAACCACCCTGAAATTCTTCTTGACTCTGTATAAACTGCCAAGCTTCTGGAAAACATAAGTGGCCATGACTACTTTTATTCTCTGGTGAGCGCCTTAAACCTTGGCAATCTCTTTTCTATCCCCTCTACTTACTGAAACCATTCTCTTAAAGTTCCCTAAGTTCCAAGAATCTTCTTAGACTCCTTTGGCTAGACTTCTGGGCAAAACTGAGAGCATCATCTCCCCTCCCTCCTCGTCCTATCCCCATCACACACAGATAATCTCAATTTTCTCCTTACCTTTCTTGCTACTCTTCTGTCTCCAGGAATTGTCTTTGGACATCCCTACAGTTCTGTGATTTTCCTTCAGGTCATTGTCCCTCGATTGTCCCATTTACTTTTGTGACTTCAACCGTCATCCCTCTAGGGGAGACTCCTCACTCTGTGCCTAGCCAGAATCTTGTAGTTGAGCTCCCAATATATATTTTCTGATTTCTTCCTAGATATCTGCTCATCATGCCCAATGGGCTCGAATTCTACATGTCTGAAACAGGACAAATCAGCTCCCCTTTCCTCTGAACATGTTTCATTTTATGTGTTCCTTATTTTGGTTGGTATCACCATTTTTCTGCTTGCCTAGGTTTACCAGACCAGAATGCCTTTACTCCTCCCCCTTTTGTTTCCTCTTCTCTTCTCCTATAAGTTTTCAAATCCTGTAGTGTGTACTTCCCATTTGCTCCATTCTAAACAGGATTTGAAGTAGAATGTGTCTGAGTTCTTACATCCCTCTCCAACTGTTCACTCACAATGTCACTGCCTAGTTTGGGTCCTCATTTGCTGTGACCCCTTTCTTAGTCACCCTGCCTTCAGTTTCTCCCTGTTGCCATCTTGATGTTAACCTCAGATGACACAATTGTAATCATGTTAATCCCTGATTGAAAACATTTGATGGGTCTCAGAGTGTACAGAATAAAATCCGAATTACTTAGCTAGTCATTTCAATGCCTCTTACAACATAATCTCAGCCTGCCTTCTCCCAGGAAATCTAGCCCAGCAAAGCCAACTTGGCCACTCACCCGGTTAGTCATCAAATATTTATTGCACGCCAGCATGCAATGGACACTAGAAATGTATGTGAAGCAAACAGGGATGGCTCTGCAAGGTGGTTCCAGTTTATGAAAGCAATACCTTCAAATCAATTAATCTCTATAGTTTTTCAGAGTGTTGTGGCATTATGATGAGAGAACTGTGGTAGACAGAACAATATTCCCCAAAGATGTTCATGTCCTAATCTCTAGAACCTGTAAATATGCCACTGTACATGGCAAAAGGGATTTTGCAGATGCGAGATTATCATAGACTGTCTGGGTGTGGCCAATGTAATCACAAGGATCCTTAGAAGTGGGAGGCAGTAGGGTCAGAGTCAGATAAGGAGATGTGAGGATGAAAGTAGGGAGAGAGACAGAAAGAGAGAGAGAGGAAGTGGGGAGGGGGAGGGCGATGAGAGAGATTTTGAAGATGCTACACTTCTGGCTTTGAAGATGGAGGAAGCAGCCATAGCCCTTGGCTGTACCAGGCCCCATAAGCTGGAAAAGGCAAAGAAATGGATTCTTAGAACGTGTAGGAGGAATATAGATCTACTGATATCTTGATCCTAGCTCAGTGAGACTTTTAACCTTGAGGATTGTAGGAGAACATGTGAGTTGTTTTATGTTACAAAATTTGCGGTAATTTTGAGCAGTGATAGGAAACTGATACAAGGACTAAACAGGTGTGGGATGTCTCAGCTGAAAGCACTGGATGAGGAGGCATTTGCCAAACAAAAAGAAAGGGCACAGCCCTCCTGCAGGAAGGAACGGCCTGTACTAAAGAGGGAACATAGCATGCTTCAAGAGTTTAGAGAAATCCAACTAGAATGCATTATGGGAGTGGGAAGATGGTGAAGAATAAGTTTTGCTGGACTTTGAGCTTAATGATATGGATTTCACCATTTAATGTAAAGGTTCCCCACACAGATTTTGTTTCCTCTCCTTCTCACTTTACTTTTGATAGCTTGGTCCCATATCTACCTGAGAATGCTCCATCTGTACTTTATGGCTCAGCCAGATGCCTCCAAATAAATGAGCTTGACTTTGGTACATGTCATGACACATTCAGGGTTTGCAAGAACAGAAACTCATGTTTTCATAGTGAGATTCACATTCTTCCAATCTGTTGCTTTAATAAGAAAAAGTGTGTTTCATATCAACATCTGGTAATGAGTGAGGGAGTCTGCATGCAGATAGCAGTTCTCCCAGATTCCTATCCCTTTGGGGCATGACATCTTGTTCTAAAATTTACTGCATCCTCTCTGAGCCATTACTTAGATAAAGAGAGTGAGACTGTGATTGTAGCTATGTTACAATATGGCAGAAAAACCCTTGGAATGTAATGTGTGAAAAAATGAAATTAGTTGTTGTGTTATCTGGTAAAGAACGATGTTTTCATTAGCTATTGGGAAATGTGAATCAAAGCCACAATGAAGCATCATTTATACACACTAAGATGGCCATAATAAAGATAGAGAATAACAAGTGTTGACAAGATGTGGAAAAATTGTAACGCTCATACATTGCTGATGAGAATGTAACATGACACAGCAGCTTTGGGAAACAGTTTGGCAATTCCTCAAAAAGTTAAACAGTTATTCCATAGCTCAGCAATTCCATTTGTGGGTATATACCTAAGAGAAATGAAAATGTATGTCCACACCAAAACTTGTATATGGATGTTATAGCAGCATTATTCAAAATCGCCAAATGGTAGAAACAATCAAATATTAATCAATGAATGGATGAATGATTAAACAAAATATGATCAATGAAAAATTAACAACAAAAAGGAATGAAGTACTGATGAATGCTATGCCTTGGATGACTTTTGAAAACATTATGCTAAGTGAAAGAAGCTGGTCACAAGGGTCCACATATGGTATAATCCGATTTATATGAAATGTCTAGAATAGGCAAATGCATAGAGACAAAAAGATTACTTGTCAGAGGCTGGTAGCGAGGGATATGGACTGACAGCTAATGGATACAAGGTTTCTTCTTAAGATAACGAAAATGTTCTGGAATTAGATACAGGTGATGGCTGCACAATCTTGTGACTATACTAAACAATCACTGAATTGTACATTTTAAAAGAGTAAATTATATGGTCTGTGAATTTTACCGAAAAAAATGATATCTATAACTTTCAGAAAATATACTAAATATTGTTGCCACATCTTGTTTTCAATAAAACATAAACATAAATGTAGAAGAGCAGTTATGTAGTCAGTTGACCCTCCATGTATTCAATATGAAGCGAGGGAGGTAGTACCAGCTTCTGGCAGATTCAACAGAAGAGTAAGCAGTCAGCCGTGGAATTTTCTGAGATTGGTTACTGTGGAAATTATATGTCCTGATTATTGCACTTTGAAAGCAAGCACAGAGAAGCTATTAAAAGATTGCTTTTTCAGAAGGGGCAGAGATTTTTAAAACTGCTTAGAATCTTGCAAAATTGCCTGGCCATATCTCACCTGAACAATTAAAAAGCCAACGATTTTCAAGAGCCACTAGAAGTAACAGCAATTCTAGAAACCACCCATCAAATGATATGCTGATGGATCCAAAAGGAGAATGCTGAACCTAAGAAGCTATCCAACTCTTTGGAGAAATTGGAAATGAATTGAATTACGTGGCCTGATGGACCAAAAAAATAACATGTTTTCATTCCTGTAGAACTGGGCAGCTCATGGAAACAGGTGAATTAACACGACCTAGAGGAGCTAACTGTGAATAAGCATTGTACAGTATCAGTTCTCAGCTTGTATTGCTGATAACTTCATCCCTCAGGGGTTTGAGAAACAACTGGGCAAGCTGGTACTTTGAGGCCCAGATATAGATGGAGAAGGGGAAAGAGAAGCATTGGACAACAATAACCATGCTGCCTCAGAGTTTAACAAGGCCTTTACTATAGCTAATAATTTGATTCAGGGAAATCTTGGACTGGGCCACCAGACTTTCTGAGCAAAGTATAATTTTTGCTCAAATTGGAACTTCCAGGTGATTCCTTGCTCACTTATTTCACTCCAATAATCATTGATGGGTGATGATGATGATGATGATAAACAAAATAACAATTAGTATTTGTAGAATACACACCAGTTTTGTGTTCTTAGAACAACTCTGTGGGGTGATAGTATCAACCTTCATTCTATGGGTGAGGACACTGAGACTCAAATTCAGAGGTAGCCAGATTTAGCTGCAGAGAAAATGAAGTGAATCAGGTTAGCTAGGCTCTGAACCAGACTGCCTAGGTTTAAATCCCAGCTCTGTTCTGATGTTAAACAAATTATAAAGCCCCTTTTCTTCCTCAGTTTCTTCATCTATCAAGTGGGGATGACGAAAGTGCCTACCTCAAAGAGTTTTTCTGAGGATTTTATGTCATAATTACCTGGAAGGTGCCCAGCACATAGGAGTACAAGTCTAAATAACGTTAGAGATGTGGTCACACAGCTAGGAAGCAACAAAGGTAGGACTTAGGCTAAAGAATTAATTTAGTCAAAAATACTTATTGTGTGCCTATTATGTGTGCCGGGAACTTTGGTTTTTCCACCATGGCAGCAGAAGAGGGTATAGGTGATCAACGACTCCGTGAGTAAGCCTAGATGCATCAGACAACAGCAGAAGACGAGACTTTATTTTGTAAGCTGTTAAATAAGGTATAGTTTTTATGGTAGGCATTGGAGTGACAGCAGGCCTAGTGACTTGGAACACAGGAATTTATCAGACTTGTATTGTGGATTTGGTGCAACCCAAGGAATGCCAACAGACCAAGGGGCTGCCTTCATTCCAATACATGGTAACTTCACTGCATTTAGACACTTTTTTTTTAGTAGAATATTTAGAATGTTGCAAACTGGAAAGTTCCCAGTCCAGGCTTGGTTCTTTAGCTGGTAAATGGCAGTGTGCTTCTCATTTCAAGCCAGGTATGTTTTCATTTCCGTATGCTACAGTTATTACATGAAACTCAGTTGACTGCTTTTCAAGGTGCATCTCCACAACATCTCCAGGGGAGCAAGGCAGCAGCACTAAGTTAAGACAGTCCTATCTACAATCAAACCCTCTTTTTACTCAAAATCTAAATGTAACCTCCATTAGCATTTCTAGACTTATTTTAGCATTCTTTGAGCAAATAGAATATTAGGAGGAAAAAGCCTTGAAAGTCCTCTGTCTACTCCAAACATTCATGTCATGCTTAAATCCCATCTACAACACCTCCAGTCTATGCCTAGCTATCACCTGCAGAGACCTTCATGGTTCTGCCTTTAGATTATAATGGACATAAAAATTCTCCATGGAACTGTGTTCACAACCAGTCTCCCTGAAACTTTCATCGTGTCACAGACAAATTCTGCCTCTTTGGTTTTACAAATAATCACCAATACCATGTTATTATTGTTGCTAAGGAAGTACGGGTTGGCATAGCTTTGTTTCTGAGCATCAACACAAAAGTTTGGGTCATATTTTCTCTCTGGCAGATGAGAACTGTGAATATATCCAACTATAACTGGAAAATATTTTAAACTAAAGTTAAACTATTGCCCCCAAAGACATTTTGCAAACCACTTATAGAAACTAGGATTAGGTAGAGAATCCTTCCCCATTGCTTGTTTTGTTGGGTTTGTTAAAGGATTCACTATTCAGTAAATGGTACTGGGATAACTGGCTAACCATATGTAGAAGATTGCAACTGGACTCTTTCCTTTCACCATGTATAAAAATTAAGGTAGATTAAAGACTTAAATGTAAAACTGAAAACTATAAACACCTTGGAGGAAAACTGAGGCAATACCATTCAGGACATAGGCATGGGCAAAGATCTTGTGACAAAGACAAAACCAATTGCAACAAAAGCAAAAATTGACAAATGGTATTTAATTAAACTAATGAGCTTCTGCACAGCAAAAGAAACTATCAACAGAGTAAACAGATAACCTATAGAATGGGAGAAAATTTTTGCAATCTGTGCATCTGATAAAGGTCTAATATCCAGCATCTAAAAGGAACTTACATTTGTAAGAAAAAAACAATGCCATTAAAAAGTGGGTGAAGGATATGAACAGACACTTTTCAAAAGAAAGCATAAATGTGGCTAACAATCCTGTGGAGAAAAGCTCTACGTCACTGATGATTAGAGAAATGCAAATCAAAGCCACAATGAGATACCATCTCATACCAGTCAGAATGGCTACTATAAAAAGTAAAAAGGAGAGATGCCAGATGTAGGTGACGGGGAGGAAGGCAGCAAATCACACTGCCACATGTGTACCTATGCAACAATCTTGCATGTTCTTCACATGTACCTCAAAACCTAAAATGCAATAAAATAAAAAAGTAAAAAAATAACAGATGCTTGTTAGGCTGTGGAGAAAAAGGAATGCTTATACACTGTTGGTGGGAGTGTAAATTAGTTGGAACACTGTGGAAGACAGTGTGGTGATTCCTCAAAGACCTAAAGACAGAACTACCAACCAACCCAGCAATCCCATCACTGGGTATATACCCAAAGGAATATAAGTCTTTCTATTATAAAGATACATGCATTTGCATGTTCATTGCAGCACCATTAACGATAGCAAAGACATGGAATCAACCTAAATCACTGTCAATGATAGACTGGATAAAGAAAATGTGGTACATATACACCATGGAATATTATGTAGCCATAAAAGAGAATGAGATCATGTCCTTTTCAGGAACATGGTTATAACTGGAGGCCATAATCCTTAGCAAAACTAACTCAGGAACAGAAAACCAAATACCACTATGTTTTCACTTATAAGTGGGAGCTAAATCATGGGAACTCATGGACACAAAGAAGGGAACAACAGACACTGGGGCCTACCAGAGATCGGAGGGTGAGAGGTAGGAGGAGATCAGGAAAAATAACTGCTAAGTACTAGGCTTAATACCTGGGTGATGAAATAATCTGTACAGCAAAACACCTGTGAAACAAGTTTACCTATGTAACAAACTTGCACATGTACCCCTGAACCGAAAATAAAATTTAAAAGAAACCTAGGATTAGTACTCATGGTCTCTAGATTCCTGCTGCTGATGCAGTGAATCAGGTTTCTTCATTTCATGATTTATAAGACAGCTCGAAGACAGGTGCAGTTTTCATATGCTATCAGAGTGTTACTCTGGGTATTTCAGCAAGTCCTCAACGAGGCATGTTGAATCTGACTTCTAATGTTTTAATATATTGTCAATAAATGATATTGTCAGAATGTGTCAAAATGCTGAGAAAGCAAACATGAAAGGTGATATGAAATTTATTCACAGGCTTGAAGGTCACAAAGTGTGATATGAGTCCCAAATCAGCTCCAGACACTCCAAGGTATAGCTCAGCAAATATACTGTTCTTCTGCAATGGCAATATTTTAATCTTCTAATTCATTCAATTGGAAATATATTACTTTTTCTCATGCAGCTGAAAGTGTATGGTGAAAGATAGGTATAGTGTTATGGAAATGATCAAATATTTAGATTCTTGTTCAGAGTTCTTTTAGCTGAAATTAGTTATTCAGAATTACAAGTTTAAAAAAATGTGAAATAATTCATTTTCTTTGAAATATTCTGTTTTGGTACTTCCTGGGGAGAGCTGGATGCAGGAGAGTCAATGGGTCTTGATTGTCTAGTTTGCCTTTCCTCATTAAGAAATAGCCTTTTGTACAGAAAATGTTTAAAATCCTACCGTGTATTTTACTCTCCTTATCAGGTTATCATTTCTAATTTATATGAAGATATGGTAGATGTTTCTTATATAAATGTTCATTGTCTGAATCTCAAACCAATCTAAAAATAAAGTTATTTTTTAAAAAGTTCATTGAATAAGAGAGTTGAGTGGTTGGGCCAGGTGCAGTGACTCATCCCCTTGAAAGCAGGCTGAGGCAGGAAGATCACTTGAGGCCAGAAGTTTGAGGCCAACCTGGGCAACATAGTGAGACCCCATATCTACAAAGGAATTTAAAAAATCAGCTGGGCCGGGCGCAGTGGCTCACGCCTGTAATCCCAGCACTTTGGGAGGCCGAGGTGGGTGGATCACGAGGTCAAGAGATCGAGACCATCCTGGTCAACATGGTGAAACCCCGTCTCTACTAAAAATACAAAAAATCAGCTGGGCATGGTGGCGCGTGCCTGTAATCCCAGCTACTCAGGAGGCTGAGGCAGGAGAATTGCCTGAACCCAGGAGGCGGAGGTTGCGGTGAGCCGAGATCGCGCCATTGCACTCCAGCCTGGGTAACAAGAGCGAAACTCCGTCTCAAAAAAAAAAAAAAAAAAATCAGCTGGATGTGGTGGTGGGTGCTTATAGTCCCAGCTACTCAGAAGGCTGAGGCAAGAGGATTGCTTAGGCCCGGGAGTTCAGTGTTGCAGTGAACCATGATCATGCCATTGCACTCCAGCCTGCAACAGAGGGAGACTCTGTCTCAGAGAAAAAGAAAAAGAAAAAGAAATTTAATCTCAAAAACAAATGAGAACAAACAAAACAAACAAAAACCCAGAAACTTGAATGGTCAAGAATAATAATATATTTGCAAAGATTCCTTCTAATTAATTAAATGTTTTTATGCAATATTTTTACAATGTAGAAAGTTTATTTTTTCTTTTTATTTAAAAAGACTTCTTACAGAGTTTTAGTTCACAATCTATTCATATAATTTCTCTGTCTATATGTACATACATATAACTTTTAATAATAACTGGCTTTATAATAAAAAATGAAAGGTTGGTTATTACCACATATAATTGGAGCAATGTGGATACATTATTTTTATGAAAATACAACTTTTAAAACTTTGTGAAGAAAGTATAAGAGTGGAAAAAGCTCTGTTTCTCAGTCTGAGTTTTCCCAAAGGCAGGTCCTGGGTGAATGCATTTTATTTGGGAAGTGATCTCAGGAAGTAGTGGAGAAGAAGAATGAAATGGGAAAGGAAAGGAAGTAAAGTTGTAGCATGGAACTTGTAATTGTGGAAAAAGGGATGGTTCAGGTTCCACCAGGAATGCTGGAAAGTGTGTAGAATGCCTCTCAAGATGATCTACCCATGTTTTAATTCTATATTGCTGCATAACAAACCACCCCCAAACTTAGTGGCATGATTCTGTGGGTCAGGAATTAGAACACAGCTCAGCGGGGTAGTTATTTGGCTCTGCATGGCATCAGCTGGGTTTGCTCACTTGGCTGCTTTCAGCTGGCATCTGGGATGCCTGGAAAGTTCAAGGTGTATTCATTTATAGTGATTCTCCATGTGGCCCTTCTGTCTTCAACCGACTAGTTTGGGGTTTTTCTCTGCATGTCGGTCTCGTGGCGTTTGATCAGAGTGAGTCACAGGGCCAGCCCAGATTCTAGGGCAAGGGAAAAAGAGTCTGCCCCTTGATGGAAGAAGTGAAAAAGAATTTGTGGTCTTCTTTAATCTGCCACAAGCTAAAGGATGGGAAGCTGGAGAATGTCTCCACTGGTTTTCATGTTCCATTGGTTAAGATTGCTTCTGGGGTTTTAACACACCTCATGCTTCTTACATATGATGAGGTGTGCACTAGAGATGAATCACTAGCAGCATACAAGGTCAGTCCAAGCTTGCAAAGAACTGCCCAGCATAGTTGCAGCAGTACTCAAAAACTTTAGCACAGATTCATGGGGAATAGCATTTAGAATCAGCCACCCATAATCTTAGCTACTCAAAAACATGACTGGAGGACAATATGATCTTAGACAAGCCTGGGATCAAATCCCAGTGCCATTATTTATTAGGTGTGAATTTCAGTTTTCTCAATTTAAGGAGAATATAACAGTATACACTTTGTAGGAGATTGTGAAATGAATTGGTGGGGGGTACATGTGCTATAAGGGGTCATGTAGAAGTGTTTGTTGTTTATTACTATATCTAATTATTTCTCAAATGCTGCCATAGGAAGATGCATATCAATTTTATAATGCTTCGAGGGGAAGGGGGGAGGCAACAATACTATGGTAAATGTGGATAACAATTGTAAGATGCAATTTTAGGTTTTTTAAAGTGTAGGGAAAATATGTAGTAGTTGGAGAATTATGATACAGTGTAGTTTATCCTCTACATTCATGGAAACTAAGAAATAAACTTTGGCAACAGTTTTATTACTGGGATAATCTTGTTAATGTTTTTAATACTTTAGCAAAACTTATAATTGTGACATAACAGTTGTACATATTTATGTGGTACAGTGTGATATTTCAGTGCATGTATACATTGTACAATGATAAATTCGGGCTAATTACTGTGTCTACCACTTTAGACATTTATTATTTATTTGTGGAGATAGCATTCTATACCTTCTAGCTATCTTGAAATGTACACTTTATTGTTATTAGCCATAGTTACCCTACTTACTGTGCAATAGAACACCAGAACTTATTTTTCCTAACTGTAACTTTCAAATACTTTAAACTGAAATATAGAACTTACTTGGATTTTTATCAGTTTTTCCACTAATGCCCTTTTCCTCCTCCAGGATCTGATGCAGAATCTCACATTACATCAGACTGGCAAGGCTTCTTAGTCTCCTCCAATCTGTCTTTATTTATTTTTCATAAGCTTGCCACTTTTGAAAAGTATTGGCCAGGTATTTTGAAGAATGTCCCTCAATTTCAGTTTGTCTGACATTTTGCATGATTAGAACGGGATACTGGGAAGAATACACAAAACATCATTTGAACACCAAGTGTCACTGTTTATCTATGTTAGTAAAATACAAGGTTTCTATTATTGGTGATGCTTTTCACCAAATCAGCCCTCATTCTGCTGTCCCGTCTGCCTGGTTGCATGGACATATGCTTGTTGATAAGATGCAATACTGAAGTCTGTGCTAAGGGACTGAAAAAAGCCACCTTATAACAGTGACCCCATTAGCAACCAACTGACTTCATTGGCCCTTCAGGTGGATTATCTTCTCTGTAATTTGGATTTGCCTGCCCTTTTTTTCCATTACATGGGAAGCTGTCTGGCAGGTTATTGCTTTGTCTGTCTTTATTGCCTCCCTGGGTCATCAATAGCATGTCTTTGGGTGCTGCATTTGTTAATGTGTGAGGCTGGGAGAAATCCAAGATGAAAATACTCCTTGCTATTCCCCTATCAGAAGGGAGAGGGAGAGCTAAGCTGTGAGTACATATTCATTTACATCAGCAGCATTCCTCTGTGCTCATTGGTTGCTTACTTCTCTCTTATTAAAAGCTCTAGAATAAACACACAATTCTACCAAAATATTAGCAGTGTGTCCTGTTTTCTTTCACTTGCCAGGATTGTTTTATAATAAATACCATTGGAAAAATACCACTGGCAAGCATCCTCAGCAACTACGTTAACATCTTGAGAACAAAGTATGGTTTTGGAAGGTTCTTTGCAAAGAGAAGCAGAACATGTCTGGTTTATACTACATTCCTTGAATATAGTATAATATATGATCTTGTTACCTATGAGTTTGATTTTAACTGAAGTATTTCTTTTGATTGACAAAAATTGATGCCATTATTTTGTACAATATTCACTAATTAATTAAATATATTTTGGAAGACAAATCTAACATAAAGCTTCCTTTAAAATGAAGTGCACTAAAACATGTTCATAATGTGCTTGCATTGTAGGAATTTGTAGATTAAATCAGATATTCGTGCTTATCAAAACGTTTTAGTCAAATGGAATAAATGAGTTTTCTCAACAATCTTGTTTGTTTGGCTTATATCATGTCTTTATTTAAACTCTCATTTCTGTCCTTTAGAGGTACAAATTGTTATTTCTCTCCCCTGCTGAACCCTAGTTCCATATTTCTGTTTGCAAATAAAATGTTTCTACTTGTTGATTCCACCATCACTTCAAACTCTAAATGTTTAAAATAATTACCAGTCCATTCCCCCAACAAAAGAAAAGTAAATACATGAACACGCAAACCACAAACAGCACTTTCTTTACCTTCCTGTTTTCTTCTGTAATAACCGTTTTTGTAACCTTGGAATCTTGAACAAATTTCTCATTGTTCCTCTGCATTTATATTCTGTATTCAAATGATCCCCAAGACTTGTTTGTTTTTCTACGCAATGTTCACATTTAGCCTTTTGTCTCTGCTTCACTGGGCACTGGCCCTCGTTTCTCATGCTGGGTGATATGGTTTGGCTCTGTGTCCCTATTTACATCTCATCTCGATTTGTAATCCCCTCATGTCGAGGAAGGAGGGACCTGTAATCCCAGGTATCGATGGAGAGAGGTGATTGGATCATGGGAGTGATTTTCCCCATGCTGTTCTCATGTTAGTGACTGAGTTTTCAAGAGATCTAATGGTTTTATAAGTGTGTGGAAGTTCCTCCTTCCCTTTTCTCTTTCCTGCCACCGCGTGAAGAAGGTCCTTGCTTCCCCTTTGCCTTCTATCATGACTGTAAGTTTCCTGAGGCCTCCCCAGCCATGTGGAACTGTGAGTCAAACCTCTTTCCTTTATAAATTATCCAGTCTCGGGTATTTCTTTATAGCAGTGTGAAAATGATCTAATACTCTGGGACTTCTAACTACTATCCTGGGTGATGGGTTCTCCTTGTTTTAATCTATGCCTTCCTCTTCCTTAAGCATTAATAACATCATTTAATTTCCTGTTATGAAATCCCTGTTACCATCAAGACACAATCTCATCTGTCATACAGACCCTTCCTACGGTCATCAACCCCTTGCCCATTCTTTTCCAGTAGGTCTTCTTTGTTCTTACTCCTCTCCTTCTCCTCTTTCCTAAATCCAAGCTTCTTATTTGCACTCTTCAACAACCTTATTCAAATTTCACAGTCATATCTTTGGCTCTAAAAACCAGTTAAGGAGAATACCCAAGTACTTTATTTGAAAAGACATTTAGAGACAATTAAAATAAGTATGGCTTGTCTAATTTCTGAGACAATGACTTAAAACCATTTTCCATGTAATCTGTGATAGCATCTTTGGAGTTGTGCAATCATTAATTGCTGAGAACCTTGGTAACCACTTCATATTGTTGAACTATAGTTTCTCTTCTTTAGAAATGAAGTAAAGTTTCCCCCGCAAAACTACTGTGGATAAGATGTTTGGAGTATTGAGTAGTCCATATTAATATAAGGGATAGTGAAACGTTTTATTTTTTTTTCTTTTGGAGTATAATTCTATAGATTTTAATACATATATAAATTTGTGTAGCTACCACCACAATCAGAATACAGAACTGTTTCAGTGTCCCCCCAAAACTGTCTTGACAGTCCTAACCTACCTCTACTGGCAACCACTGATCTGTTCTCCATCACTATAGTCTTGTCTAAGAATTCCATATAAATGGAATTGTACAGTATTTAACCTTTTGAGACTGGCTTCTTTTGCTTAATATAATGCCTTTGTGATTCATCCAACTCGTTGGATTATCAATAGTTCGTTCTTTTTTATTGCTGAGTAGTAAGTTCCATGATATGGATGTCCAAGCTTGTTTATCTATTCACCTGTCAAACTAAATTCGGCTTGTTTCCAATTTGGGGGCAATTAGAATGGCTATAACCATTTATTTACAAGTTTTTATGTAGGTACAAGTTTTAATTTCTCTAGAGTAAATTCCAGGAGTAGGATTGCTGTGTCATATAGTGAGTGTATGGTTAACTTTATGAGAAACTATCAAATCATTTTCCAGAATGGTTGTACCATTTTCATTCCCATCAGTAATATATGAGAGTTTTAGTTGCTCTGCATCCTTACCAGCATTTGGTGTTGTTAGTACTTTCTATTTTATTCATTTTAATAGGTGTATAGTGGTATCTTGTCATGGTTCCGCTTGGAATTTCTCTAACAGCTGATGATGCTGATCATATTTTCATGTATTTATTGGCCATCCATATATCCTCTTTGGTGAAGTGTCTGTTCAAGAACTTTGCCCATTTTTAAAAATCAGGTAGATTTAATTTTTGTAAGAAAATTCTTCCTAGATTTCTCTAGGTAACAGCATAGTGAAGGCATCCATTTTCTAGCAAGGGTGGCTAGAAGCAGAGGTTTCTAGCTTTTACAGGCAGCAGTGGCAGCACAGTTAAGTTTCTGATAAAAGTGACATCCATCTGGTGACTGTGCTTACAGCAAAGTTTAGGTTTGGGAGGCAACATAAATTATAGCATCTGGAGCTTGAAGAGGGCCAAAATCAGTTAAATTACCAGGTCAGCTTCATTATGCGGTTTTGAAATTTTTTCTGGGAAGTTTGCTTCTGAGCCTCTCCATGATCCCATTAGCTGCCCATTATCCTCACAACTCCATTTTTCATTAGGTAGAGTTAGCTTCTAAGAACTTAAAGTACAATGTTGAATTACCTACTATACCAGTTATCTATGGCCATGGATAAAGTTGTGTAACAGACAACCACAACACTTGGTTTCATTCAACAATGAATAACTAATTTTGCACATGAGTCTGTAGGTTGGTATAGTTTGGTTGGTGTGGGAAGGGTGTGGCTGATCTCTACTGGGTTTGCTAATGCATATGCGGTCAGCTAGCATGTTGGTGGGGATAATTCATGCTGATTCCCTATGGGCTCATTCTCCAGCAGGCTAGCACAGATTTGTACTCAGGGTGGAAGCAGAGTTGTAAGAGAGAAAGAAGATGCTCCAAGCCTCTTGAGGCATAGGCTGGAAACTATGCACTGTTACTTCCGCTGGCTTCTATTGGTCAAGCTACAAGGCCAGTCCAAATTCAAGGGATGGGGGCTAGACTCCATCTATTAGTGGAAATTTCTGCCACAATGTAAGGGGTCGATTCTGTAATTAATCTCCTTTTTATATATATATATATATATATATATATATATATATATATATAGCTTCAAATTTTTAAATGAGTGTAGTATAAAAAGAGAACCCAGAAAAATACATCAAAATGTTAAATTATAATATCTCTGAATGAATTGAAATCCTCTTTTGCATTTTTGTACTTTTAGTTTTTCTACAATAAATAGGTATTACTTGGTGTAAGTTAAATAATAGTTGTAAAAAATTTATAAAGTACTTTGGAAACAAAGAAGAGGGAGTGATTAATTCTGGCTGTGAGAAAGGTGCTAACATTTCTTCCCAAATTGCCAGAATTGTAAATAGTCCTGCAGAGTGTAAACTTGTCCAGAATATATGGGGCCTAAAATATTAAATACGCTATTTGTGGATGGGAACCTCTGACTTTTTTCAAACCTTCAGAGGTTTTAGACTTATTTTTTACAATAGCTGTGTGCTAAGAAGAAAGACTATAGAAGGGGAGACAAGGCTCTGGTATTATCCTCTTAAATTTGGAAGACTGGAATCATGCTGGGGAAAGGACTCTATAGTATAGACTTTTATGTGTGCTTAATGTTGAGTAGACAGCTTGGTGGTGGATCTATGGATGGCGTGATGGCTACAGAAAACAGCTTTTCTTCCCCAGTGCCTTCTGACAAATCTCAAATGAATTATTCACAAAAACAGAAGCAGGGAAATGCTACAGGAGAACCCATATCAAGTAGATTTCAGTTATAGCCATTATTTCCTTTAAAAAAAAAACAAAAACCAAAACCCCAGCTTTATTGAGCTTTATCTTCCATGTAATTCACCCATTTAATTTTAGAATATTTTTTTTTTTATCACCCCTCAAGAAGAAATCTTGGCCCATTAAGCAGTCATTCTCTATTGATCCTTGCCCTCAGTTTCTGTCTAATCTACTTTCTGTCTCTGTGGATCTGCCAGTTATAGATATTTCATATAAATGGAATTATACAATATGTGACCTTTTGTGTCTAGTTTATTTTACTCAGCAAAATGTTTTCAAGATTCATCCATGTTTATGTTACAGTATGTATCAGAATCTCATTCCTTTGTATGGCTGAATGATACTCCATTGTGCGGATAGACCACATCTTGTTGATCCATTCATCAGTTGATGGATAGTTCGGTTGTTTCCACTGTTATTATGAATAATACTTCTGCCAACACTCTTGTGCATGTGTTTGTCTAGACACATGTTTTCAGTTCTCTTGGGTATACATATAGCATTGAAATTTCTGAGTACACTGAGGCTTAAATAAATTTATTGCTTAGGCATGTTTGGCAAATATGATAGTTGATTTTGCTGGGAATATATTTTTTTGGCTTAAACACAGTGTGAATGTAGGACATTTTATGAGTAAACTTTCTAGGAGAGTTCCTCAAAAGCAGATCTGTAGGTACTTTTAAGTGATAGCACACAAGTTGGAATAGGTGCCCAGCATCTGTAGCTAAGTATTTTGAAGTGACTGTGTAAATTCTGTGGCTTGTTTACAAGATGTACTACATCTATTAAAATTAAATCTTATAATTAATATTCAATATATGAGGTATCAGCATGCATTCAAGGTGAACTGAAAAAGAGAAAATGCATCTGTGCCTGTGGCCTGAAAAAAGTAAAAGAAAGGGTAAAATCGGTGTGTCAAGCAATGTAGAAAAACTATGGATGTTTGTTATTTTTTAAATGGTATTTTTTTTTCATGGGGAGAAAACACATAAGGGAAAAGAAGAGAAAGCAAGTGATGATGAGGTGATTGATAAGTAAATGCAGCTGAGCAGAAACAACGTGGACATGCTTAGAATTTGCTTTAGTAGTTTCTATGCTTCCTTCCCTAGAGGCTGTTAAACTCTTTAGCATAAAAGCATTGAAACAAGGAGAATATTGCCTTTTTTCCTCCTACTGCATCTATTTAAACATGCAGAATGTATGTCTTGCTGAAATTCTCCAAAGATAGCTTGTGGAAATATTTATAATGCATGTACCAGTATTTTTCACATAATTTAAGTACATGCTTATACAATTTTTATTCTTCTCTGAAGTTTTGCAATATCTGTATGACCAAATTTATTTTATCATCTGCTAACTTGACTGAGCTGTCAATGTGTGATGTGACCTTCTTCAGGTTGAAAGTGACGGTTCAGCATATCACAAAGAAAAGGTTCTCCTTAAATGTTGAGACTTTGAGATACTTGCCACAGTTGTCAGTATGCCAAGTCCCAGGCTACTTGCTGTTCATACTGAAGCACGAAATATCTTTGGAAAACTTTTTCTCCCATTTGGGCCATCTTTTTGGAACCAGAAATTGCTACACTTGTATGCGAGGAAATAGATTTTTACTCTCTCCATTCCCTGTATCATTTTGGCAAGTTCTTGTTACTGTTAATTCAGGGGGGCTGCCAGTTTGAGGGATGCGACGAATGTCAAAGAGGCCATATTTGTCCCATGTTTCCCCTGAGGCAGAATGTAATTTTTACATTGTGATCCTTTGTGAAATCAGATAACTAAGGACCACTGGTTCCAAAGACAAGTCTTCTTCCTATATTTTTCCCACTTACTAGTCTGGAAAAATAAAAATGGGTTTATCAGTCTCTCTGCCAGCAAGTGTTTGTTAATCTCCCGTGCCCTTGTCACTGCACACAGGCTTGTGATGTAAAACTGCCTTAACCTTCATACAGCTTACCATTATAGGTAGGTAGGACATAGGGAAATTTACAGAATAACACATCAGTGTTAAATTGGGGTAAAAGTATATGAGAATGCCTGCCAATTCCATATATATTTAGAGAAGGGAGAACTTGGGATGATTGAGAGTGAGCAAAGAAGACCTCACAGATGGGAGAACCTTGAGGTGGCTCTGGAGATAGACAGAACAGAACATCAATATATGAAGTGGAGACTTTTCTGGGTGTTTGAGGTTGGGGAAGAAACATAAACAATGCCTCTAATAAAGAAGCAGCCTAAACAACAGGTCAAAGGAAGATGGGTGTGTGAAATCCACCACATGTGTGAAATTACAACAGGAGTCCCAGTTATAGGATAAAGCAGCAAAACCAGAAAGCAAGTGTTTAGACAGTTAAGCAAACCTCTTATTTTCTTACCTGTGTTTGACCCATCACATAATTTACAGTTGAAAGTTCTTTAAGGTGAGGCAGCACTGTTCATCAGGCTTCCATTTATGTATTCAATTTTGAAAACACTATGACTCTTGGAAGCAAACAAAAACAGAGTTAGGCTGAACACCCAACTCCAGTGTAGGATAATTTTTCTTCAACTCACTAAACAAATGAATATTTTGGGGTTTCTGTAATGTTCAGATGGGAAGCAAAATGTAGTAACAAGCCTAGAAAATAATTTAGTTGCCAAGTTGATGTGTTATTGAGCAATGGACGTGGAATCAACAAATAGTCTGATGAGAGAGCAGTGAGGGTGAATTAGGAAGTGGAATATTCATGTTTGCTTTCCCAGGGCACTGCTCTTACATCTCGTTTACATTTTATTAGATTTAAAATTAAGGAATCAGAAGCTGGGAAAAAAATATTACTGTGAGAGAACACATTGAATAAAGGAGTGGTGAGAGGATTCATTCCTCTATTAACATCAGCAGTCATCTAAACATGTACTTTTTGTTCTGGCATAAAATCATAGCTGTAGCACGACCTTCTTACTAAAGATCACTTAAAATTTTTAATCAAAATTGGCTTAAATTTAAAAGGAGGCTTTTAAAATGTTAAGTATGGTTCTCATCTACTTTTAAAAATCTAATGGCTAAGGCCAGGGGAATGGGGGTTAGAAGTTGGTGGGGGATCAGGAGCAGGTTGGTGATTATCTTTCTCTCTCCCTCTCTCAAGCACTTTTTCTCAGTTTCTTTCTCTCTTTTCATCTCTCTTTTTCTTTCAATCTCTCTCAATCTCTCACTTTCTTATGCTTTCACATTCCTTAGACTCTGGGTTTCCATTCCTGATTTTTCGCAGTCAGAAATCCCTTCAAATGAGGCTGTCAATCTATGCTTCCTGTAGCCTCCAATTTTCAGATTAGCCAAATTATAAACTTTCCCATTTACAAGTGTGGGATTCCTCCGCAGCCTAATGTTTATCTAAAAATGGTGTTCATTATCCATTAGGTCTTATTTACTCTAATTTATAAATTGAGTAGTTTGACCTCTTTTACTAGCTAATACACTTATTTTAGAATATTTTTAATTTTTAATTTTTGTGGATACATAGTAGGTTTATATATTTATGGGGTACATGAGATGTTTTGACATGACTTTGTATTTAATAGTCTTGGGCTATATATAATTTTTCTTTTATCTGCTAGAAATTACTCTCTTCTTCCTTTGGATTGGGGATTAAAACTTGCATTTAATAGGGGGTGGTAATAATTTGGCTCTGTTTTCTCTGTATGCTTGCTGACTCCTTGTTCTTAGGACAGATACTGGGAAGAATTATTTTTGCAACTGAGAACAAGTAGAGATTTTAACGGGGGTATAGAATGAATTTTAGATGACAGTAATCACTAAAAGTGTCTAAACAGTTCAAATTAGTTGTGTGTCATGTGGACAACTCATAGAAATACTTGAAGTTTGGTTATTTGCACACAGAACCTGAACACTATTTCAAGCGTCAGGTTTTAACATGTGCTGACTTGTAAACAACTTTCAAAAATTTAACGCAGACAAGTTCACCTCAGGCCACTGAATTTGAATTGCTTTTGTGTGTATTTTCAGCATTACCCTTGTTCTTTTTTGACTTTGTCATATTCTTCAGTCCAACTGAAAATGTTAGTCAGAATTTATTTTACATTAGAGTATACATTCCTAGATGCCAAATCCCTGAATACAACCTTTTTTACCCACTTTTGTTTCTTCTGGTGATACTTATTTGCATTTTGCGTTCAAAAGGTGTCCATCCACTGAATGCCAAACTTGTGTTATTAGCTATCTTTATCTGCCTAAGCCTCTGGTTTGCTTCATTATGGGAATTAAAAATAAGATTTCTCTTGATTTCATCGAAAAATCGTCATTCTTTCAGTGTTGACCATATTGTTTTGATAAAAAACATCTGATTTGTATTATTGAACATCTTTCTCATTTTTCTTTCTCCATAAGGAGAAATTCATCACTATTTATTACCTGAATATTTGTGAAACCAATTTTAGAGAATCCCAAAAGAATCAATTTAAGCCACCTAGTTACTGGTAATTAAGATGACTTTAAAATGTCCCCAAAATTATCAAAATTACAGCTAACAAATTCAGAGGAAATGATAAAATCAATTACTGAAAAATCCAATCAGTTTTGGGAAGAAGCTGAACAGAATTTTATTTAAACTCAGTAAAATGTCTTTTTGAGCTTTTCACATGGACCCATTTGAGTTGAAACTCTGTATTATTAAGAGCTAGTTTTATCTTTGTTTTCTGTTAGTGTAGTAGGTTTGAATAGGAGCTCCTGAATAGGAGCTGAAATAATTAGGTTAATGGTTTTTCTTTTCATACATTATTAGAGGAATAATACAGATGGAATGACAATGAAAGCAAAATTTAAAATAAAACTTTTTAAAAAGTTTATGAATTGTTAAAGTTAATTGATGCACTCCCAGCAGTGTCTGGGAAAATGGTAGGATTTTATGCCAAATATTATTACTGTTGTCTTTTGCCAGAGTTTAGTGGAATTGTCCTGAACATCAATTTGGTCATTTTAACTCTCTTATGTTTGAGGTCTACTGCCAATAGTCAGATCATGATAAAAACCTATGACGTGCTAAGTAATGGATGCTAGGCAATAAAGATCTTTCTAAAGATGGCTCTTCTTAAAAAAAAAAAAATCATTATCTTGCAACTGTAAATGGCCTGTTTGTTAATAGATTATTTTACTCCTTTTGGTCAAGATTTTCTGCTTATGTTTACAGCTTATAAGTTTATAAATGAAGTACCACCTTGAAGCAACATTTTTATTAGTAGGTATTTCAACTTGGATGTTGTAAGGGCCTTTTAACTTCACTTTGCACAAAGTGAAATTATAGAAATATTTTAATCAAATTGATCATGGCCTAAAATCTGCAACATATTTGGTTGACTGAAGTTATTGTTAAATTTGGCCTGACCAAAATTAGAATTTCTTATTTTATGGTTACCAGTGTACTCTCTGTAACAAATTGTACTTTTCTCGTGATTACAAGAATTCTGAAGGATGGTTAAATTAGTACTTTGAGTTTCACATTATACCGAAAAATGTGGATGCCTAGCTGAGCCTTGATATGATGACCAGGAAAAGAGCAGCACTGTCTCAAAATCTTAGTTGATTTTAGACAAGCAAATCATTTAATTCTGTGAGCCTTACACTCTTGTTTCTTAGAAGAAAACTGGAGAAGAAACCCTATCTCAGTCCTTGTCCTGGAGAATCCTAGAAAATCCACATAATTATTTTTCCCAAGTCATTAGAGACTCCTATTCATCCTATAAACTCTAGATATGCTTGTTACCATGAAGCTTTAGGAGCCTTACTAGTATCTACTGTAGTATCTTGATAGCTCTACAGTAAAAAAAGAAAATAATATGCAAAAAGTGCTCTGATTTATAGTCCATACCTCTAATTGGGTATTATTCTGCAGTGACAGTAAAAAAAATTAAAACAAATTGCCCTTTACGTTAAATTCACCTCAGTGAGAGAACAAATAATCTGAATGAACAAACATTCTCTTTTTGATGCTGATAGTAATCATTATCTATTGAGCAGATTGACTCAATTTAATGAACATAGATGCCCTCTACTTAGGGTGTTCATATAATTTCTTGTCAAAATTGTAGCATTTTGGAAAGTGAAAAATGGCACTATTAATAATTACACTAAAATAACAGGCATAACCTGAATTGTCCCTGTCAAACCTCACCTGGAATGCATTATTCTCCTCCCTTCCATGTGTGTCCAAGTGCTACCCACTTTTGATGGCCCAGATGAAGTTTCATCCAAGAAGGCTCTTTAGAGTACTTTGTCCATATTTTACCTGAATTAAGGCATCAGGGGTGCCAGCATGTGAGAAATTAGGATGTTTTAGATATTTCAAGGAAATAATTATTGCTGTTATTTGACATGTATTTGTTCTCTCTTACCAACTAGAATGCAACCTTCTTGAGCACAAGGAATATGACTTATTCTTCTGTCTTGCTGAAGCACTTAGGTATTTTGCAATGCCCAAAGTGAAGAGAAAGAGTAAATTATTGCTGCATTGCTATTCATAGTAACATTCCTCTCTATGTTTGTGAATAAAATAATGGTTGTTGGTGCCAAAACGCAGGTTATTTTAAAAATTTTCTTCTGGATTTATAATCTTACTCAGTAGAAAGGGATAAGAATCAAACCAAATACAGTTAATTATGGCCTGCATACCCATTTAGTCACCAGATGTTTGAAAGTATCTGCTCAGATTTAGACATTGAAAAAACAACCAGACCTTTCCTAGGAGTACTTTATCATACAAAGGATCATTTGAGAATATCTTACTTGTAGCATTCTGAGCAAAATTATAATGAATTTTTACTAAGTATTTTTTAAAAATATGAAGTGGAGATTTTTCTAATTATAAAAGTAATATATTCTCATTGTAAAAAAAGTCTCATAGAATACAAAAAAATATAGAAACAAAACAAGAAACCACCCATAATCCTTTATTTTAGAGATAATTACATGGACTATTTGGGTATATATCCTTCTAGTAGTCTTCTGTGTTATTTACATACTATACAGTGATCCTTGCCTTCTGGCATTCACAGCCTTGTGTAATCCCCTCTGTATAACTTGCTTATAACCAATTAGAGATGACAAATTTTGGAAGACATTACTTATATGATGAGGTCACAAAAGATTGTGAATTTTGACTTGCTAGCAGGTTCTATCTTGCTGGTTTTGATGAAGCAAGCTGTCATGTTGGAGAGGTCCACATGACAAGGAACTGAGAGTGGCCTCTGGCTAACAGCCAGCAATGAACTGATTTCTCAGTCTAATAACTCTTAAGGAACTGAATACTGCCAGTGACCATGTGGATGAGCTTGAATGTGAATCCTTCCCCAGTTGAACCTCCAGATGAGACCCCAGCCTCAGTGAAACCTTTATCATTGCTTTATGAAAGTCTGAGCAGAGGACTCAGCTAAGTTGTGCCTGGATTCTTGACCCATAAAATCTTTGAGATTACAAATGTGTATGGTTTAAGCTGCTAAGATTGAAGTATTTTTTTACATAGGAATAGGTAACTAATACAGTTAGAGAGTGTCTCATTTATAGTTTTATAGCGTTTTTGTTTAACATTTTCTTATTAAAAATCTTCTGTGTCATTAAAAACTGCTGAAAATGTGATTTTCTTTTCCAGGTGGAAAAGAACCACATAGTAAGGATATGCCAAATTTTAATTATTCTTATCTAATTGGATATTTAGATTATTTCCAATTACTGGCTACTATGACTAACACTAAAGTGAACATCCTCATATATCCATTTTTCACTAGAATGACTGCATATCTCATTATCCCAACAACATTCATTCCCATAAGATAAATGATTCAAAGAGTATGCATAATTTTAAGGATTTAGGAATATTGCTAAATTACCTTTTAGAAAGGTTAGGTTATTAAAGTGCCTCTGATTATTTCAGTGTACCTTCGCCAACAATGGTTAAAAAAATTAGTCAACTTGAGAAAGAGTATCTCTTTGTAATTTTAGTTTTTATTTCTTGTATTATATATTCACATGATTATTAGTTGGTTAAAGCTTATTAAGCATTTAAATAAAAATAATTACCCACCTGGGCAACATAGGGAGACCCCATCTCTACAAAAAATGGGCATGGTGGTTCACACCTGCAGTGCACCCCCCCCCAAAAAAATATCTAAGAACATGGCTTAAACCACCCAAACCATAAGTAAATATATACATAGGAGAATGTTTTTCAGTAAACATTTATCAAGTACTTCTTACTGGTTTTACTAATATTAACATATTTGATCTTCACAACAACTCTGAGTCAAGTACCACTATAACTGCTGTTTTACAGAAAATAGTCAGAAGGCAACTTACTGAGAGCAGCACAGCTAGCACAGAGCTAAGAGATGGAGACAGGAATACCATTGACTGATATGTAATAGACACCACGCTCCCATTTCAAACAAAAAGCCACATCCATTCAGCAAATGCCAAAGGAGGCATTAATTCCTTCATCATGGATCAGAAAAATGAAACTCAATGCATCCTGTCTAGTGAATGGTTCAAGGTTATGCAGCTTGTCAGTACTATGATTTAGAACTCAAATGCTGGTCTGTCCACCTGCCTTCCAATTCCACATTTCCTATAAGGAATAAGCACACAAAGCAGGTGGTCAGTAAATATAGGTTGATTGAACTCCAACAGACCACATGCAATATGAGAGGGTGATGGAATGTCAGTGAATTGGAAACAGTGGGTATAGTGGAGTGTTGCTAAGAATGATCCACCATGGCAGGTCACAGGAGGACTCCCAGTGGCTCAGCCCTTGGGAAGAAGGTATGGAGAAGTGATGAGGGAGATAGAGAGAAACAAAAGACAAATTTAAAGAGATCCTACTTCTAGACAAGCTTATGACTGTTTCTGCAAAGGCATTCATGACATTGGGACAGGGAGGGTGTATTGGCACACAGTCAATACTGTAAGGGAAAAGGTAAAACAAAAACCAAGACACGTTTGTCCAAGTAGCTATACCTGTCACCAGCAGCATTTAGACAATTGTATATGTTTTAGGTTGTGTTCTCCCTGAAGCAGACAGAGCCAAATGTTTGAGTGCTAGTGATTTATAGGAAAGAGCTTTAGAAAGAAGCCAGAACAGTAGTGTGGTAGAAAGGGGAAGAAGCCAAGCAAGGGTGTAGTTTTGGGTGATGTCCCAGGCTCAGCCTGATCCCATGGGGTGCTTGGGAGGCTAAATTATACCTCAGAGTTTGTTCCACCATGAGGCAAAGGCTCTGGGCATTGGTACTCACACAGCAGTCAATGGATAAGTGTCTCATGCACTTCTGGCATGGGTGAGCTGGCTTCAGCACCAGAGGAACAGGTGCCAGTTGCTGGCAGCAAAACCCACAAAAGCCAAGGGATGGGGACACAAAGTTAGTAAAAGGATCTTAGAAGATGTTGTAGCTACCAGAAGTGCCCATTACAGCATGCTTTAAACTACATATGACAGTGCATCCACTTAAATACATGTATTTGTAAGAACTGGAAATTTCTAATTTGACAGTTCTAATTTCCTTAGTTCCTGCTGTGTCTTAATGTACCACATAGAAGTAGAAATTTTGTTAAGTTCTTTACACTGTGACAATTTATGCAGAATCTGTGGGAGTTAGAATTAGGTCAATTAAAACTGCAATTTGCTAAGGGAAAATGAAAAATAGAACAAATAATTCCAAGTCTCTAATTTAGAGGGTTAGTATTCAAATCAAATTGGAGCTTTGCAAATGGTAATAGATAAGCTATGGTTAGGGCATTTCAATTCTCTACTCATAAAGGCAGGTTTTAATGAAGTCACATAGATGATAATCCCAAAGGCTTTCTAGCAGCAGGATGGCAAGTTTTTATGTATTATTGGGAAATGAAGTATATTTAATACTTAATACCTTTCTAATTGTCATCACTCTAAAACACACTTCAACAATTGATTAAGTTGAAACCAGAAGCAAATTATTTCCCCTTACTTTTGTTTTCTTAATCTAATGCCTTTGCTAGAAAATGTAGAGATTAGCTAATATGGGTCTGGCAGCAAATACCTGCAAGTTTTAAGTATTCACAAATTTCACTAATAGAATATCTTGATAACAGTTCTTCATTTCTACATAAAATATTAAATATTGTATTTCTTAACTCTTACTGTCAGATTAGGAGAACATTTACGTCATATTTAAGGCAAATATTCCTGAGTTGTTAAAGCACTCTAGCCGGGTATTTAAAAACTGCCTGCTATAGACCAGGGATCAGTGAACTATAGCCCATTGGCCCAAGTCAGCCTTTCATATACGCATTGTTGTACAATGGTATATGTGAGCAAAGAATGGTTTTTATAATTTTTAATGGTTGAAAAAATCAAAACAATATTTTATTACATGAAATTCAAATTTCAAGGTCCAAATAAAGCTTTATTGGAACATAGCTACACTCATTTATTTACATATTGCCTGTGGCCACTTTGGTGTTTTTACACCAGATTTAAGTAGCTGTGACAGAGACTGGATGGCCCTTAAAGCCTACAATAGTTATTATCTGATCCTTTACAGAAAATGTTTGCTGCTTTCTGCTCTAGACTTTTGTGCTTCCCTTTGCCCATAGTTTGTGAACTCTCAAAACAACATTAGAACACATAGAACTTGGGTATCATGACATGGAGACACTGGAAATAAAGTCTATTTCCATTTTTGAGGGAAGAGTTGATTATCTTGATGAGCATTTTACTTAAACACAGATGGCTACAACACAGACATTGCAGAAGATCTTTTATCTATGCATGTTTGAAGCGATTGTAGATTTCCAGGGTCCTGAATTATCTGAACTATTATCTCTTTTCCATTTACATGAGGGACATGTCCTTTGACATAGAGACAGTCATGAACTCTCTTCAATTTACCTTTTAAAAAAACAGTGCCAGACATCCCAGTGGCCCCTTTCATTGTTATTCCATTCCATCCTCTCAACAACCCTATGAATAAATTTTATTTTTCAATTTTAGAGATGAGGAAATGGGACAAAAAAGGTGATGTTATTCGTATTAGCATTTCATAACTAATCAAAGGTTGCTTCGGGATCCACATTTTGATTCACCTAACTTCAAAGCTTTGCTCAGAGTGTTTTGTCTTATTGCCAGAAAAAGGAAGAATGCCATTAGCATTGGTCAGAAATATTATCCTAAATCATTGATTATTCTCTACCCCAACTCATCCTCCACCTGTCTAGGTAACTATATGCATTCATCTGGTTTTCTATCTGTCCATCCATCCATCCACCCATCCGTCCTTTCATTCACCATTAACTCAAACATCAAATGTTTATTAAGTACATGTCAGCCATCTTGCTAACTGCACTGGGCAGTAGAAATACATTTGTGAACAGAAGAGACATGGTCCCTGCCCTCACAGAGTCCTTTTTTACTTGGAAGAGCTGCACAGAGGATGGGTTTTATTTGTCCACAGATTTATAGGACCCAGGCATCTATATCATAAGTGAGATTTACTGTCTATATGTTTCATAATCTTCCCTTTTAGAAATCATTTGACTTGTACCTCTTGGATGTTTTGCTTTTACAAGTAGTTTAGATAGTGTATTGAAGATGTTATAATCAGATTTTTTAATTGAAGGATAAAAAATACATGACACTGCATCATTTATTTTTAAGTAAATGTAACACTTTACATAAACATTTCCCTCAAAGCTACTAAACACATGTTAGTAGAATTTGGCATGCCAAATTCTATCTATCTATCTATCTATCAATCAATCAATCAATCAATCTATCATGTATATATATTTGGTAATACATTTTGTTGATCCTACTCCCAAAACTTTCTTACCTATTGCTTGTCACTTTGAGAGAACAGAAACTGACAGGAGGTAATTAATAGACTTCACCGCTAGGGTGAACAGACACACACACCAGTTGGGGGAGCCTTGATTCATTTCAAAGGATTTTGTTGGTGAGACTTGAAAGTGCCATATGACTGCTGGGAGTTTAGTTTTGGTAGTAGTTACTGGTTAGGCTTTGGAAATTTTTATTTCAGACATCTGGTTGGTTCTCAAAAATTGCCTTTAAGAATTTTATTTTGTAACTTAAGAGCAGAGGCTATTATTAGCTGTGTGTTTGTGAAACATGAGGTCAGGTTTGGCAGGGAACTCTTAAGGCTGTGTGAAGGCGAGCCTCAGCCCAGCCATCCTGTGACCACTCAGTGCCGTGGGGAGCAGCTTATTCCTGGGTACAGAAGGAATGCCTTTGTCTTACAATTCGTGAGACTATGTCCTTTAATAATGGAATGCTTCCTTTGGGATTTAGTAGTGACTTGCAGTAAATTTTTATTAAGGATTCAATGTCCTATTGGGAATATACATATAGGAATATATATATAATATTCATATTCATAATTGCTTATTAGATCAGGGATCATGTTGGTCTTGTCTATCATTTTACTCCCTGTTCCAAGTGCAGTGCATGCCATACATTATAAATATCAATATTTGTTAAATAAATGAATGAATAAATGAATGAGTGAAAAATGACCATAAAGAGCAGGTGTAGAAAGATTAAGGACATGTGTTAAATTGAAGAATAGAAGTTGGTAGTTAGAGAACATTTATAGGTCAAGCACTTCCAAGTGATGGCAGATATCTAAGATGGGGTGACCATACTCATGAACTGCAACATTCGAATAAATACGGAATTCTCTCTACCTGAGAAAACTGTCGAAATGTGAGGTAATAGTATGCTCTGATGTTGAAGCCACTAAAAGTAATGGCAGAAGAAGGAGGTGGAGGTGGAGGAAAGTAGGCAAGTTCCCTCCTTTCCTAGCTCTCTCTTAGAATGAACTAAGTAATTTTATATAGCTGTATAAAGATAGAAGATCTGCGAGACTCGAGCTCTAGCTCGTGTACATACACATACACATGTATCTGAAGCAAGGAGATGATCATGTGACAGTAATAATAATTAAACACTTATTGTAAACAAATGACCAAAATTAGCTGTGGTTGGATGTTATGGAATGATTAGTACACACAATTATTTTCTGCTAATAGCAAGACAGGAAGTATTTATACCCACTTGAAATATTTAAACAGGGAGAAAACAATCCCGGTTTTGCCAAACGTTTCTTTTATCCATTTTGTGGAAAAGACTCCATACTAGGGAAGAGGTGTTGATCTGTTCATTGCTCACTTGCTTTCATGTTGCAGATTTTTAGTGACATTTACAGGGTGAGCTCTGGAGGAAATGATTAAAATTATTCTAGTTCACAGCAGTACCTAAAATTATGAATGGTTAAAATCTCTTCATGCTCTAATGACCTAACTAGCCATAGAGTATCACAGAAAGAAATGTCTTGCTACCGTTTGCATGTATGCAAAATATACAAAGAATTGAGCTGTTTTAAAAGCTTTGTAAAAAGAAACTAGTAAGCTTTCAATAAGAAATCCTTTAAATCCTCAATGTTACACAATAATACAATTACCTCTTTACCATACCTTTCCTGAATCAGAAGATGATGTTGGGGGAAAAGTTGCTTTTCAAATGTGACCGCAATAGAATTTTCCCTCTAACTTTCAAATAATCGTCTGTAAAGTCATTTTGTGATTTCTATTTCAGAAGCTTAACCATGACAGCACAATCATAAATATTTTCCTCTATGTCAACCATTTTAGATGACAGACAGATCCATCTATTACATTTTGTTTTCTTCTAAAATCTCAAATACTACCTAAGCCAGCTCTTTTTAAAGCTGTGGCCTAATAAACAATTGGATATTGAATTGCTTTATTGCAAATAAAATGTCTCATTTTTGTTTCAGTCTTTTCTCAAGTTACCAGTGACATTCAGTACACTTTAATATTACATTGCTAATGAAAGTCTACCTGTGGATCTAAAAATAAAAGGCAGAGAACTGACTGGGAAACTAACCATTAGGGATATTAATTTTTTTGAAAATAGTAGTTTTATTCTGAATAGTGTGGACTACCTGAAGGCTTGAAGGTTACAAATACCACAGTCTCTGAACTCCATAGTGGAAATGATGTCTACGGTAGCAATTATCACTTAATGAGAAATTATTACTTATTACGCCAGGTACTGAGTGAATTAGATTAGTAATTGCATTTTATCTCTCATTAATCTCATGTAAATAATGTTAATCCTCTACAGATGAGAAAACTGAGACCCAGAGATTAGGTAATATGCTCAAAATCACTGAATCAGTAAGGGCAAAGCCAAGACTTGAAGCCGGATGCGTGTTCCTAATCACTTTGACTTAATTACTGGGAGAAACAAAATAATAAAGATAATTTATTGTGACCTCTATATTATGTATTCATGACTGAACAGCATTTTTGCATGTTTAAAAAATCTCTGTAAGTGGTATTATTTGATAGGTATTATTCTGCAACATATTTTCTTTACTCAGCATAGTTCTAATTATCAATTTTAATTGTTATATATTCCATTTTATGAGTATATCAATTATTTTATCTCTTCTATTGATGAACAGCGTATTCTTCAAAATTTTCTTGGCTATTGTTTAACACTTCTTCATTTACATAAGTTTTATGGTATGCTTATCAAGTTCCTGATTAATCATGTTGGAATATTGTTTGGAATTGTTTTGTATTTGCATATTAATTTAGGAAAATTGTCATATGTATGATATTTAGCCTTCATGTCATAAAATGGTACACCTCTCCATTTACTGAAGTAATGTTGTATGTTATTAAAAATATTTTAAAATTGTTTCAACATGCCCTGTACTAATTTTCTTGCATGTATTCCTAGGAACCTTAGGGTTATCATTAACTTTTTTTGTATGGTGTTTGCTTTCTAATTTGTTATTACTCTTATATGGTAAAGGTATTGATTGTATGTTGATCTTGATTAAGCAACCTTGCTGAATTCTCTAACTTGTTCTAATAGTTTTTCTATAAATTTCTGAAACTTTCTATGGAATATTATCATATTTTTACAAGTATGGACTGTTTTATCTCTTTCTTTCCAATTCTTATACATCTTAACCCCTTTGTTTTTATTTTGTTTTACTTACATTGATTGTGGCCTTCAGAAAAGTTTGGCGGGAAAGTGGTGATCTAACATCTTGTCTCAGATTTTTAAAATAATGTCTATCAAGTTAAAAATTGGGGGTTCTTTAATTTTTGATTAACAGTTTTTAAAATAATGAATAATGAATTTTATGGATGTTTTGTGAGATGCAGATATAGGTTTTTATCTTTAATTTACTAATGTGGTATATTCATTTTTAGATTTTCTTTTCCATTGAACCATCCTTGCTTTTCTGATGTACATTATATGATGCATTAAGAAATACCAGCTATATTTTCTTCCAGACTTTAACATCTATGTTCATTGTCAGGTTGATCTCATATTTTAATTTTTTATACAATCCTTATCAAATTAGTACAAAGAACATTTTAGCTTCTTTCAGAGATTTGGGTAATTCTTTTTTCCATTTTCTGAAATAGTTTGTACAAATCATAAAACCCTCTAGGCCTGGATGTCATTGTCAAGGCAGACTTCAAATTGGCAATTGAATTTCTCTGATGGTTATTTATTTGTTCTGGTTTTATTTTCTCTCTCTCTCTCTCTCTCTTTTTTTTTTTTTTTTTTTTTTTAGACAGAGTCTCACTCTGTTGCCCAGGCTGGAGCGCAGTCGCATGATTTTGGCTCAGCACAACCTCTGCCTCCCAGGTTCACATGATTTTCCTTCCTCAGACTCCTGAGTAGCTGCAATTACAGGCATGCACCACCATGCCCAGCTAATTTTTGTATTTTTAGTAGAGATGGAAGTTTACCATGTTGGTCAGGCTGGCCTCAAATTCCTGACCTTGTGATCCACCCTCCTCGGCCACTGAAAGTGCTGGGATTACAGATATAAGCCACCATGCCCAGCCTAATTATTTTTTTCACTTGAATAGTTTTTGTAATTTATATGTTTCTTGAAAATTATCCATTTTACCTAAGTTTCAAAATGTACTGTATTACAGTCATAGTATTCTGATTTAAGATTTTTATTGTATTTGTATTTTTTGAATTCTTAATATTGTGTATTTGTATATTTTATTTTGGCATATCTAACTTATAGGTTGCCATTTTACTAGTTTGTCAGTACAAAACTAGCTTTTGGTTTTACATATCTTTTATTATACCTTGTGTATTTCATTAATTTCTGCTTTTCTCTTATTCTGTTTTTTCATGGTTTTATATTTTATTTATTTGTGAAAATGTGTTAAGAATATATTATAGGCCAGGCACTGTTTAGAGATTTGGCATACACTTAGTACAAAATTTCGGTAGTTATTAAAAATGTAATGACTCTTTTGTAATTTTTTTTTCATTTTTCATTTTCATGGATACATCACAGTTTTATATATTTATGAGGTACATGTGATATTTTGTTACAAGCATACAATGTGTAATGATCAAATTTGGGTAACTGGGATATCCATCACCTCAAACATTTATCATTTCTTTGTTTTGGGAACATTCCAAATCTTCTATTTTACCTACTTTGAAATATGTAACAAATTACTATTAACTGTATTTGTCCTATTGTACTGCAGAATACCTGATCTTACTCCTTCTATCTAATTTAATTTTGTACTTAAAGGCCTAGCCGTCTTCATTCCTCCCCACTACCCTTCCCAGCCTCTGGTAACCACCATTCTATTCACTATCTCCATGAGATACACATTTTTAGCTCCCACATATGGGTGAGTATGTGAAGTATTTGTCTTTCTGTGCTTGACTTACTTCACTAATGTAATGTCCTCCATTTCTATCTGTATTGCTTCAAATGACAAGATTTTAGTCTTTTTTGTGACTGAATAATATTTCATTACGCACATAAACATACACACATATACACGCACACACACACACCACATTTTCTTTATCCATTAATCCAGTGATGGATACTATATCTTGGCTATTGTGAATAGTGCTGTAAAAAACATGGGAATGCAGATATCTCTTTGACAGATGGATTTTCTTTCTTTTGGATGTATATCCAGCAATAGGATCACTGGATCATATGGTATTACAGTTATATTTTTAGTTTTTTGAGGAGCCTTCATTTGTTTTCCATAATGGCTATACTAATTTACATTCCCACCAACAGTATACTAGCACTACCCTTTCTCCACATTTCCACCAGCATTTGTTATTTTCTGTCTTTTGGATATAAGCCATTTTAATTTAGGTGATATGATATATGGTGGTTTTGATTTGCATTTCCCTGATGATTAGTGATGTTGAGCATTTTTTTTCATATACCTGTTGGCCAATTTTTTGTATCCTTTTGAGAAATTCAGATCTTTTGCCCATTTAAAACTTGGATTATTATTATTATTATTTGCTATTGAGTTTAGTTCCTTATATATTCAGGTTATTAACTTCTTGTCAGATGAATAGTTGACAACTATGTCTTCCATTTTGCATGTTTTCTCTTTAATTTCTTGATTTTTTTCCTTTCCACTGCAAAAGCTTTTTAGCTTGATGTAATCTGATTTGTCAATTTTTGCTTTGGTCGCCTGCATTTTTGAGGTCTTACTCAATAAATCTTTGCCTAGACCAGTGTCCTGAAGCATTTGCCCTGATGTTTTCTTCTAGTAGTTTCATACTTTTGGGTCATAGGTTTAAGTCTTTAATCCATTTTGATTTTATTTTTGCTTATAATGAGAGATGGGGGTCTAGTTTCATTCTTCTGCATATGGATATTCAGTTTTCTTAGCACCGTTGTTGAAAAGACTGTCCTTTCCCCATTGTATGTTTTCGATGCCTTTGTGTAAGGTGAGTGGGCTATAAAGTGTGGATTTATTTCAGGGTGCTCTATTTTGTTCCATTGGTCTGTGTCTATTTTTATGCCGGTACCATGCTGGCAGTGTATTTTGCAGTATATTGTGAAGTCAAATATTGTGATGCCTCTAGATTTATACTTTTTGTTCAGGATTGCTTTGGTTATTCTGTTTTCTTTTGTGATTGCATACAAATTTTAGGATTTCCTATTTCTGTGAAGAATGTCTTTGATATTTTGATAGGGATTGCATTGAATCTGTAGATCACTTTGGGTAAGATGGGCATTTGTACAATATTAATTATTGTAATTTATGAACATAGGATATCCTTCCAATATTTTATGTCCTCCTCAATTTTTTAAAATCAGTGGTTCATAGTTTTTATTGCACAGATCTTTTAATTTTTTGGTTAAGTTTATTCCTAGGTATTTTTGGTAGTTATTGTAAATAGCTTTCTTGATTTCTTTGTTGAGATTGTTTGCTGTTGGCATCTAGAAATGCTACTGATTTTTGTATGTGGATTTTGTATACTACAACTTTACTGAATCTGTTTATTAACTCTAACAGTTTTTTTGTAGAATCTTTAGGATTTTTATTAAGCATCTTTAGGTTTTTCTAAATACATGATTATATTGTTTGCAAACAAGGACAATTTGACTTATTCCTTTCAAATTTAGATGCCTTTTATTTATTTGCCTCATCTCATTGCTCTGGCTACGACATCCGGCACTATGTTGAATACAAGTGTGAAAGTGGGCATCCTTGTCTTTTTCCACATTTTATCTTTTGCAATTTTTATCAGCAAATGGGAAACGTAACATAGAACATAGTTCTTTGACTTATAAATAATAAGATTGTATTTAGGTTGTTGATAATTACTATGTTTTTGTTCCACAATATTTATCGATATTTACTACTAAAAACTTGGCATAGAGCCATGGAAAAATACAAAATGTTTTCTTGGGAACAGCAAAAATTCTAATCCATATACATATTTCAAGGTTAATATTTTATACTTGTGACTACTAGATCACTTATGCTAAACAGTATAGCTTAAAGATACTATAATGATAACCTTTTAGATTAACCAACACCTTTGATCAAGGATCAAGGAAATTTGATTTCCCTTAATCCCTTATTTTTCCGATTAAGCAGTTGAAGTAATCAGTCATTTTTGTGACACAGCAGGGTCCAGGTTACAATAGTTCTCCCCATTTTTGATGGTCTAGACCCTTCTCCTACCTATCTTTCCCCAACCCTCTGGTTTGGTAACTGTTTCTCTGAAGAGTCTTTCTGTTTCTTTGGTACATTTTTTTCTGTATATTATTGATTTATTTAGTCATTTAAAATTTCTATTAAAGTCTCTAAATGCTTTTCCTTGCCCAAATTTATTTTTCATCTCTTTACTTGAAAGAAGAATCTTCTCTCATAGTGAAATTAAAAGCAATATATTAAAGTAGGGAGTCTGAGGTAAAATATGAAAGTGACCAAACTCAAGGGCATTTGGCATTTCTGAGAGTGAAGCACCTTAACTACCACAGCAATAGCACTTGTTTTTCATTGACAAGAAACACAAAATTGTTTTCTTTGTCCCATGCCTTTCCCTTGAATTCACCTATCTTTTTGCTGAAATAAATTCTTTCACAGTTCTTTAATGAAAGCCCATGGGTGTAAAACAGTCTTAATGTTTTATGTTTTGTAATATCATTGTTTTACCCTCAACATTGCATGATGGTTTCTCTGGGAATAAAATTCTATATTGACAGTTATTTTTCCTCATCACTTTAAAAGGCATTCCTCTAGGTTCTTCTATCCTCTGTTGATGATTATCAGAATTCTTCTATGTGTGTGATAGTAACTTCTTTACAGGTCAAATGTCTTTTGTCTCTGCTAAATTTTAAGATTGGTATTTTGAAGTTTGACTAAAACGTGTCTATGTGTAGGACTTATTTGATTTATGTTTCTGATTACTCATAGGGCACTTTCAACTGAGGATTCTCATTTTTTCTGATTCTGGAAAACTCTTGGATATTAGTGTTCAAATTCTGCTCTTCATTAAAAAAAAAAAATCTCTAAATATAGGTTCTAAATTTCAAGTAAGCCTTTGAAGCTAGAGACTCTCAAACCATCTGCCATGATTCTTAAATGTTTCTTTACAAGTTTTTATTACTTTTTCTCTTTTTACTGGCTTCTGGGTAATTTTTTTGGCATCAAAATCTAATTCACTAAAACACTTTCCAGCTGCCTCAAATCTAAAGATTATCCTATCCTTTGAATTTTTCATTTTAAAACACTAATTTTTTTCAAATCTTAATTTATTTTTTTTGTATTTACCTGTTCTTATCTCCTTTCTGACTGATTTTGTGCCATAATTTGTTTGATTTTTATCAAACAAATTAATTTAATCTATCTTTCTATATATTTTAAACATGTTTGTTTTGAAGTCTTTGTCAAGCTATTTTATAAAATTAATTTCATCACAGCAAACTCATATTCTGGATATTGATATATTGGCTGTCTTCTTCAGTATTATATTTTTTCAAATGTTTTAAAATTTTGATTCACAGGCTAATTTTGAGTGAATTTTCTGTTTGTGTTTTTCTGTCTATTGCTTGCTGTTCATGTACTTTCATTCTCTCTCTCTCACTCACTTTCTCTCTCTGTATGAGCATCTTTTTGTGGCTGGCATTTTTCAGTTGATGTCCACCCATACCCCAGGACAAAACTACATTTTAGGTGATGGTTTAGAGCTCCTGCCATATAGTAAAATAATACAGAGCCAGTTTCCAGGCCAGTAGCAACTTGCTTCAGATCTTTGTCTATACAGAGGCTGTGTTGATGTTTCTTATGTCTGTAGTTTTTAGCTTTATATAAACCAGGATTTCTCAGTAGGGCACTGCTGACACTTTGGACCAGGTGATTCTTTGTTGCGTAGGGCCGTCCTTTGCATTGTAGAATGTTTAGCAACATCCGCAATCTCTACTCATTAAATGCCAGTAGTGCCAACTTCCCTCCAGTTATGACAACCCAAAGTGTCTCCAGACATTGGCCAAATGTCCTTTGGGGAACAAAGTCACCAACTCCATTGTCTGATAACCAGTGGTAAAACCTGTAAACCCTGGAGTCAATTGGCAATGTCTGATTTTAGCTTCCTTTATCAAGCAAAGGGTGCCAAATCCAGTCCAGCTTTAATCCTAAAGCCTGGCTTCAGCCTTTCAGAGTAAGTAGAGGACCTTCCATCTCCCATGGGAGATAAATTTCAAAAAGGAGGAGTTCATGTCCTTTGCAGTGACAGGGATGAAGCTGGAAACCATCATTCCTAGCAAATGAACACAAGGAAAGAAAACCAAACACTGCATGTTCTCACTCATAGGTGGGAGTTGAACAATGAGAACACATGGACACAGGGAGTGGAACATCACACACCAGGGCCTGTTGTGGGATGGGGGGATAGGGGAGGGATAGCAGGGAGGTGGGGAGCTAGGGCAGGGATAGCATTGGGAGAAATGCCTAATGTAGATGACGGGTTGATGGATGCAGCAAACCACCATGGCATGTGTATACCTATGTAACAAGCCTGCATGTTCTGTACATGTACCCCAGAACTTAAAGTATAATAAAAAAAATTCTCTGTTTCATTGCCTGATTTGGGGCTCAGTACCCTTCAGGCTGTGGCGTCAGCCACACTCACTATTTCTGGTCCCTGAGGGTATGTATCTTAATTTCTATTCTGTTGTTGTCCTTTTGGTATTCTTTTGTTACATTTCACTTATCACAACTGCATGTTTTGAGCAGCGGGGACACCATACAGCATGAACTTAAAATTTTCTTAACCAGAAGTCATAGAAAAAGGTTTTCCAAAAAATGTTTTTGTTTTTATAATTGCACTGCTTGGTAGTTCAACATCTTTAAATGCCTTATTACCTTACTGCCCTGACTTGATTATGCTTTTGCTTCTTCTTTATTTATTTGTGGTTAACAAAAACCTCCATAAACCTGCTTTAGTTTTAGCCGAATTCTATATTTGGAGTATTGATAAGACTAATAAAAATTAGATATTTTTGAATGATTTCTACGGACATCTCTATGACTGTGTATGATCTCATTGGAATTGAGCACAGACATTACATTTGGGAAATTAAGACAATGAGGAGATTGTCCTACAAAGTCAGAGCAAAGGAAGGCTGTAGTTAGTTATAATGCAGAGTGACAGTGAAGACTGTGAGGGAGAGGAGGGCAGCAGGAGGCTTAGACCTTGCTGGAAAATCCTCAGGAATGAAGCGAAACGTAGCCAAGTTGGAACCTACCCCAGCCCTTTCCCTCCATGTTAAAGTTAGTTAAATCAATTCCAGTGCCTATTTATAGTTAAGCCTTGGTTTTGATTAATGATGTTGGAGAGAGATAGGAAAGGGGGGAGGAGGACTGTTAGGAGGAAGGGAGGAGGCAAAGTTGTTGAAGCTGATATGTTCATCTGTTATTTGGACCCTACTCTTCATCACATGTAGATTTCTGGCCAAATATGATAAAAATTATTTTTATTAGAGGGCAGTAATCCATGTCAACATTTTCACTGTATGCCAAGTGAAGAAATAAAATGCCTAAACACTGAATAAGCCATACGATAAATCACGGTGCCCTTTTTTATTGAGTCATCCAGCATGCATTGTCATGGACATAACCTAAGATTTAAATGTCTTTAGAAGTTACGCTTTTATATGTGAACAAAAATGAAATTGTTAAAACAAACCCACATTTGTGGTTAAGCATAGATTGTTTTTGACCTGCAAAGAGCTTTAGAGATACATAACTGGTCCAGCATTGAATATTGTCTGGAGAAAACCAAGATTTGAGAGTCCAAAGGACTTGCTTCAAGCTGCACAATACCTTGGTTGCAGAACAGGGACTAGATCCCTTGTCTTCCCGCCAAACCAAAGATCCTGTTACTTCTGTCCAAAAGATAATCAATTTTAATTTTGGTAGCTAGCCATAAATACTTTTCTGGTTGACTTATTCTCTGCTTTTAATGTTGGAAATAGATTAAAGTTTATAGTTCTCATAAATTAGCTTCAGTTACTAAGGAGATTAGTGTATTATTAATCCCTCCTATTTTTTAACAAAAGTTTTACTAAAACCCACTTTTCTTGAAAAGTGATATTTTCTAAAGAATTAACTCTCTAGTTATGCACCCAAACACAGAGAATTGTGAATAGGGATTGTCTGAATTAAAAAAAAAAAATTGCTTTCCTGGTAATCACAAATTTAAATATTATAGAAAGGTAGAGGGACTCACAGCGACTATGCTCCTACTTCCACTTAGGTGGCTGTGTAAAATGTCTTTTCCTTGATATATGTAATTGTTGTTTATTCACAGTAATTTTATTTTATGTCAGAATCTCAGCAGTATGGGTTGGGTAATGACTATTCATTTGTTTATCTACAGGAAAATAGTATTGTGTATGAAGCAAGTTCATTATATGGGACAACTGATTTTTTTCATGGAGATAAAATATCCTTAATACTTTTTTTATTATAGTTTAAGTTCTAGGGTACATGTGCAGAATGTTATATTGGTACACATGTTATATATTGTTATACCTATATATGGTTATACCTATATAACAATATATAACAAAATACAATTATATATTGTTATATAGGTACACATGTGCCATGGTGGTTTGATGCACCCATCAACCCTTCATCTACATTAGGTATTTCTCCTAATGCTATCCCTCCGCTAACCCTCCACCCCAACAGGCCCTGGTGTGTTATATTCCCCTCCCTGTGTCCATGTGTTCTCATTGTTCAACTCCCACTTATCACTAAGAGGTGTTTGGTAGGACAACTGAATTTTTATTTCATAACTTTATCTTCTTTTTCTCTTTAGTGATTTCTCTTTGTGGCCCCATGCATATTGTGCACATTTTCTCTCTGGCACTGCTTCTATTATCATACTTCCTTCTTGCTTTCCTGCCTCCCTCTTTCCCTTAAAGACTCTTGTGATATTGTGAAGCCCTAAGTAGTCAAAAGATAATTGAAAAATGGAATTACCTGGCAGGAACATAAATGGGTCTAGGGGAGCAAATATTTTGAGAAAAGGGGTAAACCACAAAAGGCTCACTGGCACCCACAGCATCCTGTTACAAGCATTCAGCTCATGGTCCACCTGCACTCAAGCGTTCTGTCTGCAAGCATTCAGCTCAAGCAGCACAACCTTATAAAACTCCCTTTCCAGCCCCTGACTCTTTGCAGATAGCAGACAGCCTTCTTTCTGCTGTCTGGAAATGTATCTCCCCTTTTCCTCTAAGTAAAACTGCCTTTCTAAACTCATTACTATCTTGGTAAATTCCTTTACCATCCATACATTGGCCTCAGACAGTTGTTAACCATGACAATTACATTGAGTCTACCTAGATAATCCAGGATTATCCATCATCTCAAGGTCTTTAACTTAGTCACATCTTCAGAGTCCCTTTTGCCATGTAAAGTAACACATGCAAAGGTTCAGTGGACATCTTTGGTGGGGGGTTATTTTCCCTATCACAAAAGTATCTGAAATTGGGAGACTATTTTGCAATAGCCTGTACTTGTGCTACTTTGCATGATGAATATACTGTTTAAATTATACAGTTTAAACTACTTATTTTCTATAGCAGCAATCTCTATAGCACCAATGGTCATAGAAATACAATGTAAGCTACAAATACAAGCCACATCTGGAAATTCAAATTTTCTAGTAGCCACATTTAAAAAATAGGAGAAATTAATGTTAATTATATATTTTATTTAATTCAGTAAATCCAAAACATTATATCAACATGTAGTCAATATAAAAATATCAATGATATATTGGTATTCTTTATTTTATACTGTCTTCAAAATCCAGAATGTATTTTACACCTACATCACATCTCCACATGGATTAGACACATTTCATGTGCTCAATAGCTGCATGTAGCTCATGGCTCTTATATTGGGAAGCACAACTCTGTAGCCAAAGTTTTTATATCTCCACACCCATTTAACAGCCATACTGTCTACTCAAAGGAATTTTGCGTGATGGCTCAGACATTGAATAACACCAGGGTTTCTCAACACTGGCAGTATTGACATTCTAGACCAGGTAGTTTTTGGTTGTGGGAAGCTCCTTTGTATTGCGGAATGTTTAGCAGTATCTCTGGTCTCTACCACTAGATTCCAGTAGTAACCCTCCAGTTATAACAACCAAAAAATGTCTCCAAATATTGCCAAACATCCCTTGGGTGGCAAAATTGTGCCTAGCTGAGAACTACTAGGCTAGACATAGAAAGTGTGTTAATCTGTTTTGTGTTGCTATGAAGGAATGCCTGAGGCTTCGTAGTTTATTAAGAAAACGGGTTGGCCTGGCACAGTGGCTCATGCCTGTAATCCTAGCACTTTGGGAGGCTGAGGTGGGTGGATCACTTGAGATCAGGAGTTCAAAACCAGCCTGGCCAACATGGTAAAACCCCGTCTCTACTAAAAGTATAAAAAAATTTAGCCGGGTGTGGTGTTGGGCACCTGAGTCTGGAACAGAAGAGTTGCTTGAACCTGGGATGCAGAGGTTGCAGTGAGCCAAGATTGTACCACTGCACTCCAGCCTGGGCGACAGAGCAAGACTCTGTCTCTGAGAAAAAAAATAAAAATAAAAGGAAAAAAAAGAGTTTTATTTGGCTTATAGTTCTGCAGGCTGTACAAGAAGCATGTCACTGGCATCTCTTGGCTACTGGCAAGGACTTTTGTGCTGTGCCAAAACATGGTAGAGAGGGTCTAAGGAGAATCTGGCACATGTAAAAAGGGGCCAAACCCAGGGCATACTAACCATTTTTGCCAGAACTAATCTATTCCCTTGAGAACTAATCTGCTGTCACTAGAGTGAGAACAGCACCAAGCCATTCATGAGGAATCTTCCCCAATGACCCAAGCACCTCTCTCCAGGCGTCTCCTCTAACACTTCTACCCTGTGGACCAAATTTCAACATGAGATTTGGTGGGGATAAACAAACTATACCCAAGCTGTAGCAGAACAGTTGAGTTTGAATTCTGTTCTCCATACATTACTCTGTGACCTTGACAGAGGAGCCACTTTAAATTGTTAACATAGTTGTATCCTCTTTAAAATTAAGTGTTATCTAGGCTGCTTGAGCCTCAAAAGAGACAGTGTAGGTAAAACAGCTCTGTAAACTGTAGATACTCTGTAAGATAAACTCAGCATTGTTTTCATTTTATTTATGTTCAGCACTTGAGTTTAAGTATAGCTATTTCAGTACTGATGTATTTTCTCAAAATATTTGGCTTATTTTTTTAGTGCCCTATTTATAACAATTGGACTACAGTGTAGACAAGATGTTTTAGGTGTTTTGTTTTCCTGTCTGTGGGTGCTCATGGGAGTACAGAAATAAGTAGAACTGGGTCTTTTCAATGGGTGGATCAAATTCGAAATAACTGGGAGTTGTTCTGTGGCCTTCTCAGCTCTCACAGGGTACACCTGCCTAAGGAACTTGCAAAGATATTCTGTAATTTACTTTGATTGACCCAACAATTATTGAACACTCATTCCTGTTAGGAATAATGCCAGGTCCTGGGAGTAGAAAAAAGAATGAGGCAATGTTCTATCCCTCAGAATGCTTGCAAGAGTAGTAGGGGAACAGGCATAGATGTTAATGGAAAGTATTTGGATGGAAGTGGTGCTTGGAAAAGGGTCAGGAGAATGCAAAGAGAAGGTTCAGTTTGCAAAACAACATTTATGGGAAGGTCAGAAAGGCCTGAGAAAGGTGCAGAATGAAAAAGTGCATGGACTTGTTTGACATTTTGGGAAATGGAACATAGCATGAAGTAAAGAGAAAAAAAGGAGAAATTAGGAGAATAGCCTCCATAAGAAAGGTGGGTCCCTTTTTGCAAAGGCCAATTCTTGGGAGAAGAAGTAAGCTAGGAGTTCTTAGCAACTGGGAATGGGTTCCCCAGCAGTAAGAGTCTGTGGCAGCACCACAGCATCCGCTATAGGCTCTAACATGTCTCCACTTTTGTTTTCATCATTGCCCCCTCAAGGAAGCTTTTTAAAACATTTTTTGTCTAATGTCCCCAGCCCACACCCATGAAATTTAAATAGCACAGATATCCTATTTACCTATTTGTGTGGTGTATTTCTGTGCTTTATACATAAAAATAATATGTTTTCTTCACCTCTCCCAAGAATCGATTTTCACCTCATCGGTGGCGATATTGTGTGGTTGAGAATACATGTGCTACACTTGTCACTCATGAGTTGTGTTATTGGCTTTGGTGTCCTTGACTCATAAAGGTTTTAACAATCATTCTGTGTTTCAGAGTGATATGGTTTAGTTCTGTGTCCACACCCAAATCTCATGTTGAATTGTTAATCTCCAATGTTGGAGGAAGGGCCTGGTGGGAGGCGATTGGATCATGGGGGTGGATTTCCCCCTTGCTATTCTCATGATAGTGAGTGAGTTCTCATGAGATCTGGTTGTTTTAAAGTGTGTAGCAATTCCTCCTTGGTCCTCTCTCTCCTGCTTTAGCCATGTAGGATGTGCCTCCTTCCTCTTTGCCTTCCTCCATGATTGCAAGATTCCTGAGGCCTCCCCAGCCATGCTTCCTGTATGGCCTGTGGAACTGTGAGCTAATTAAACCTCTTTTCTTTATAGATTACCCAGTCTCAGGTAGTTCTTTATAGCAATGTGAAAAAAGACTAATATACAGGGACTGCACTGAAACAATCCCTTTCTCAACCATTGGGGGAGAAAGCTAGAGTAAGAGTTTCTGAGAGGCATAGGGGTGTGATCCTGCTTGTGTGCCACATGTCTGCCCAGCAGATCCTGTGGATAGGGTTGGGGTGGAGGTGGCTAGGTGGCCATGGAAAAGGTCCTGTCTACTGAATTTGCTATATAGGGAAGTGGGTGGTGCTTGCACATGGACCATATGTGTCAGTGTTCTGGGATCCCTAGATGTGGTGCCATGACGATCTGCAGACCAAAACCCTTCCTGGTTCATCCCAAGGGTTCTTGGCTTCATCCGGGGTTATTAGGAAAAGGCCCAGCTAAAGTAAATCTGTTTTGCTATTTTTCTTTGTGCATGTAACTCTCCCAGGAACTTCTGGGTAAGGGATAGAGAGTGAATACAGTGAGGATTTGGCCCAAAGCTATCAAACAGCACCAACCATTGAATCTTCCTATGTGTATGATTCTATTTTCTCTTTTCCAGAGAATGACATCCTGGTCACAAACTACATGGCCAGAAGTATTATGGGACGGATGCTCAAAAGCTTTATAGTTGAATTATAGACAGGGAATTCCAAGGAAGAAATGCTATGAGAAACCTCCACATTTGTCGTTTATCATTTACTGTTAAAAAGCTGTGTCAGACCTTCCCAGAATTTTATTAGATAGGGCTCTGGTCACTAGTAATCTAAACTGATTGAACTAGCTAAAGGACATTTTGTGAAAGTACGTAAGAATGTCTGTGGATATCAAAAGCAGGGATGGAACCATATCTCAGAGAAGGCTGAAACCTACTGTTACAATTATACATGCATTATTCCAGAATCTCTCATTACCGTGCATTTCCTTTATTCATCTTTCTCTGTTCACCGTCCTTCTCAGATTCTCAGTTTCCTTGGTGGCCAACAGGTAGCTTATCTTCGGAGGTTATATCAAATGAGCCCTGCTCCTCACAGAACCTGCTAACAGTTCTTCAGCCTTGCAGTCTCAATTCCCCGATGCAAGAATGTGATTGACCCTGCTTGGGTCAGTTTAAAGCTCCAGTTTGGTCAGATGTAATGGAAAAAACATGGCTGCTGGGAGCCAACATCTGGAATAGGGATGCAATGTGTAGATTAGTAGATGGAAGCTCCCAGAGAAGATAATATCATATTGTTGGCTTCTGAAGCTATCTACTGCAGACAGTGATCACTGATTTTTCCAATCCAAATAAACCATTTAATTTCAAGAAATTATGGGCATTTTGGATAATGGAAACTTTAGTGTTTAAACCACGTTCTTTCCTTATTCTAAGTTTACAGCTAGTAGGCTTGGTTGGTTGGTACATAAACAAGGAGTGATAACTTGATTTGAGTCGACATTTTGGCTCTCTACCTCTTTCTTAATTCTTAACCAGAATTCTAATAACCTATTATGGATCCAAGGGGAGTGAGTGAGAATGTTTAAGGACCCGCTGGATCATAATGTCACTTACTGAAGAACCCTGGAGTTGCATCACTATGGATGCTGAGTTATTGTAGACCTCTCCTCTATCAGAACTGTTCTTTCCATCTTAGTCAGATCAGGTTGCTATAGAGCAAATGCCTGTAGACTGGGTGGCTTATAAACAATAGAAATTTATTTATTATGGTTCTGGAGGCTGGATGTCCAAGATCAGGATGTCAGCATGGTTGAGATCTGGTGAGGGTCTACTTCCTAGTTCATAGATGGACAGCTGTCTTCTTGCTGTGCCCTCACATGGCAAAATGGGCAAATGAACTGTCTAGGGACTTCCAAAGGCTCCACCCCAAAATACCACCACATTGAGGATTAGGTTTTAACATGTAGATTTGAGGGATACACAAACATTCCATTTATAGTATCTCCCATCTCAAGTGACAGCTGTTTAGATAAGAAGTGGATACTTACCTGGTAGGGGAGATACCATGATCACGAAGGTGGTTTCCCAGGGCGAGGCTTATCCATTGCACTCCAGATGTGCTGACGACTGCAATTTCCCCAAATGTGGGAAACTCGACTGCATAATTCATGGTAGTGGGGGACTGCGTTCATACTCTCCCCTGGTTTCTATTGGAAAAAAAAAAAAGAAAGGAAAAAAAATAGGTAAGAAGTGGATACCTGACCCAAATGACAACCTGGCTTTTCTCTTCTGAAATTTAGAATTGACATTGGAAGACCTTAGTCAGTTTGGACATCTGCAATGTGCCAGAAGGTAGCAGTTGGGTGTACAGTATTTGACAAGAGAGAAGTTGTTGCTCACATAAAATGTGCATTTCAGCTTTATGTTCAGCTACGTGCAGGCTAACAGACATGTGGAATTATGATGATTTTCACTTCTTCCTGAATCTAGCTATACATGTCTGTGAGATTGAGATCACATTATCACATTATCAGTGATCACACTAGGACGATTGAGCTAGTTTGAAGTGAATTTTTATTACTTACAACCAAGAATGTGTGTGTATCTCTGTATATTAAATGTTTTTAAAATTTATTTGATTGGTTGATTAGTCTCCATCTTTTCCAAAACAGGGTAAGTTCTTTGAGGGAATTTTTTTGTGTACTTTTCCATCCCCAGGGTGTATCACCCACTATGCTTTGCACATTACAGTCACTCAGTTGTCACTGTATGTCATCTGGTGCTCCTGAGCACTCAGTAATATGGGGTGAAAGAAAGGATGGTTATAACTTGGGGGAACTTCAGGGAAACTTGATGGAGTAAGAAGCCTTGAAGAATGAAAAACTTGTAAGTGGAAACGGAAGGGCAAGAAGTAAGACCGGCTATTGTAAAGAGGGGATTTACTGCTTGTTGGTGCAAATTGACAAAAGTCATTGTGCACTTCCTTTGGATGGTTTTAAGAAGCTTTTTTTTTCTCTCAGCTGTGGAGTGAATGTTAGGCAGGGACATATAAATCATTAGATCTTCGCTAGATCCCAACTAGTGATTCATTCTTTGGAAAGATAAGCTTTAGCAACTACATCTTTTACCCTAATGGGAGTAATTCTGTTTGTTCCTCATCATGCACTAAGTCAAGGGAAAAGAATGCTGGATAACTTTTTCCCATTGTTGTGTTCACAAATGTATTTACACTCTATTTTAGCAAGCACATTATGCCCTAGCTTCTTGCCGTTTTTTTTAAAGGTGCATTTCACTCCCCACAAGGTCTTATATTCTCTTGTAAAGTGTCTTTTATTATGGGTTATTTGTAATTGTTCCCTTCAATAGTTAGAAGAGTTATGTTTTAGAGCCCTAGCTGTAGAGCTCTTTCCTCTGTATGCCACAATATTATATGAAAACAATCTGATGAAAACTAATGCATATTTAGAATTAAAACCCAAACATTGCACACAAATGTTTATGGTAGCCATACCTATAATAGACAAATAATAGAAACAACTCAAGTGTCTGTTGACTCACTCGTGAATGGATAAATAAAATATGGTACATCCATAATATGGAATATAATATGGCAATAAAAATGGAGTACTGGTATATGCTACAACATAGATGAGCTTTGAAAACATTATACTAAGTGAAAGAAGCCAGACACAAAAGACCACATATTCTGTGATCCCATTTATAGGAAATGTCCAGGACAGGCAAATCCATAGAGACAGAAAGTAGAATAGTGGTTGCCAGGGCCTGGGGAGAGGTTGGAGGAGGGGATGGGGAATGACTGCTAACGGACATAGATGGTATTTCTTTGTGTGGTGATGAAATATTCTAAAATTAAGTGTGATAATGGTGGTACAACCCTGTAAATGTACTAAAAACCTCTGAATTTTATACTTTAAATGTGTGAATTATATCATACATAAACTACACCTTCATAAATCTGTTTACAAAATAAGACATTTCTCTCTGTGTGTGTATATAATATAGGTTTCTGTGTGCATATATTTACACATATTTATGATGTTTCAGATTTTGTCAAGTGCAGCAAGCATCATTAGCACGGACACTTGTTCCATATGACCACTGGAGCAATTCAGAGTGCAAATAATAATCCAGGGCTCTGCCATTGGCTGTGTGAATTTGGATGGGTCATTTCATCTTTCTCAGCCTCAGTCCCTCACCTGAAAAATGGGGATAAGAAACCACATTTGCATGGTCCCTATAAGAATTAAATGGTATATGTGAGGTGAGGTGACTCACTTATTAGGCACAGAAGGGCACAGTGCCTGCGACTGATAGTACTTCAAGGGCCCGTGAAAATGTTTTTATTTCTTTTAAACGCAGAAGAAAGAAGGATGTCCTTTTAGGCCCAATAAAAAGTTTATACATTTTTATGTATAAAAGTTTATACAAGTATTATACATTTATAATACTAATTTATTTGTCTTTCTACCAATGTGATCATATAATATATTTTGTAATTTGTTTTTTTACTGGAGGAAGAGACCCATGAAACCAAAGTGTCTCACGCCCATGGAAGGCATCATGGGCACTTGAACATGGCAGCTCAATGACACAGGCTGGGTTTATCTTATTGCTCTGCAAATTCAACAAAAACCTACTCTAAAATCATACCAACAATTTTGCAACAGTGCAAGCAAAAATCATACCAGTAATTTAGCAACAGTGTAAGCAGTCTGTGTTGAGCAGCTCACCTGCACACACCTGGAGGCATACACTTAGAGGAGAGGAGGAACACTGGGTTGGCCAGCCTGGGTTACTGGCAGGTTCTTCTGTTTGGTAGTGCCTAGCCTCCTCTTCTAGGGCATATTTGCCACCATTGCTCCCATTTGTTGAGTCCCTGTCATGGACCAGACACTTTAAAATCCCTTATCTTTGATCCTCACAGTCTCCTGTAAAGGTGAATAGTATTGTCCTGAATGTAGCAGATGCTGTTGATGTCCTTTCCACTTCCATTCTAACTGCCTCATATTCCCTGTAGCTTTACAGTGTGCAGTTTTTGGTATGCTGATTGGTTGCCACTGCAAGGTCCTGCCATTGTCTTCTTTGCCATTGCTGCCTTTCCTCCTTCTCTTCCTTCTTAAAGTCTGCCTGAGGGCTTCTTCTGGCATCCCAAGAGTTTGCTTTATTGTATATAGAGGCAAACTGAAAGTGTCAAGAGGGTTTGACACCTTAGAGAACATCCCTTAAGTAACAGTGGATAGAAGTAAGTAGAAAAATATCATAGCCCCCTCCCTTCTAGTGAGTGATTCTGAGGTGTGTTCCTTGTGGTTTCTCAGAGAGTGCTTGACAAGATTGAGCCCCACCTGTCCATAGCAGGAACCGACTCATCTATGTACTTTTCACATTTTTTTCCTTCTTTTCACATGTCACTTCTTCCCTTGGGCCTCTTGAGATCACCTCCTACATGAACTCCCTGTACCCCATACTTCTCCAGGGCGTTCTTTTGGTGGAACTCAAAGTTAATGAGTTTGTAAATATAGAAACTAAGGCTAGGAAGAAGTTGGGGAACTTGTCCCAAGCCCACTTCTCCTAAACAATGGAGCCAGGTTTGCAACCTACATCTGTCTAGTCGCAGGGCATTCTGTCTTTCAGCCATTGCAGTAACTACTATTATAACCCAGGAGTTGTTTTCTTAATTATGATGGAATCTGACATTCCTGGTGCCCCATAGGTGTTCAGCCATACCTTACGTGGGTGTGTGTGTCTGTTTTCATACTGCTGATGAAGACATACCCAAGACTGGGAAGAAAAATAGATTTAAATGGACTTACATTTCCACATGGCTGGGGAGGCTTCAGAATCATGGCGGGAGGTAAAAGGAACTTCTTACATGGCAACAGCAAGAGAAAATGAGGAAGATGCAAAAGCAGAACCCCCTGATAAAGCCATCAGATATCATGAGACTTATTCACTACCACAAGAACAATATGGGGGAAACTGCCCCCATGATTCAAATTATCTCCTATGGGGGGTCCCTCCTACAATATGTGGGAATTATGCGAGTATAATTCAAGATGAGATTTGGGTGGGGACACAGAGCCAATCCATATCAGTGGGCAGAGACCACCCAGCTAAAAGGACACAGAGTCATGATGTCTCATAGCTAGATTTGTCCAGCTTCAAAGCCTGGGTTTTTCTCCAAAGGCCTCATGCTTCTTCTTGGTGGTTATGATGGTGGTGATGATGATAATATTGATGATGGTAGTGACAGATTTGGTTGTCAGAGTTTACTGGGCATCTGTTTTGAGCCTGGAAATGTGCAATGTACCATAACCATGTTTTCAGATTTAATACATTCCATAATCCAATTTTGCAGAAAAAAATATTTTGATATTTTGAACACTAAAATGTGCCAGAACCATCATTTTCTCATTGATGATATTGTTCTGTTACTTAAATTTATTTGTATTTGAAGGTAAAGTATCATTTCAGTCACTGTGCTCATACAATCCTGCCATGTTTGCAGGGTTACCTTAGGGTTACTTACTCTAAAGTTGTAGCTGTGAATTATCACTTTGTAAAACTGAAATATATTTATATAATGGTACTAAATGGGAGATTAATGAAAACCAGGCTTTATCTATTTTTGTCCAGTAAGGAAAAAACATTCTTAAATAATAATCTGCTGTATCCACAAGATATAATTGCATACAGATTGCAGACTTAATTCTTAAATTAGTGTTTTTGAAGCAAATACCCAAAGAAGAACCAAATATGATTATTTCCCCTTATTTTTCCTTATTTTTCACTGAAGCCTGTAGTATCAGATGTGCTGTTAGGCTTTTGCATTGGTTCACTCAAAACTTGTTGAAATAAGCCAGAAGATTATAAGTTATTTGTTGCCCAGCTTTGTGGCTACAATCAAACATAAATTTAAAGTCAACTATAAGGTCACTGTCACAAGATATACTTTTATATATGCCCTAACTTAACAGTAACCAAGCAGCCAACAGTAAGAAGTTGATTACATTCCTTTATGGCTATTTTAAAAATACATATTTACAAAGGAAGATGGAGATTTTAAACCCTGAACATAACCTCAGATTCTCAGTTACTTTGTCTATAATTCTGTTAGCTTCATAAGTTTTTCCTCTGAGTAACTTAAACATCACCTGACCCATCTCTGAACACTAAATAATGGTGGAAGTACCTTCTCAGCTTGCTTTTTATTAGGCAAAGAAGTATGGAATCAACTATTGTGCTGTAATCACTACCAGGGATCTGCCCTTTTATATCCATTTATTTCTGGAGCTGGCCTTTTCAAGGTATTTCAGACACGAAATGCTGCCTCTAGAGGAGCTTCATCACTTGTACATTGTCACTGCACAGCATCTCTTCGGTCTTCTGTTGATATTATTGCTTGAGATGACAGACTATGATGAGAGAAACAAGGTTCTCTGTAAGGCAGCATTGACTTCAGGAAGAGATGAGAATTGTAAGTTGTCAAAATGCAAAAGGCAAAAAAGTGTAGTCTGCCAAGAATACGTTCATACAGATTATTATACACACTTCCTGTCTATAACAGCTAAGCACTCAAAGATTATAATGAAAATGCTTCCAGAATTTTTAATGGGAACTATGGATTAGTTCATGAGTTGGCAATTGTAAGAAAAAAATCCCACTTAATCAAATTAATACTGACTTACGCAGAAGGATTTGACCATCTTGTTATGAGAAATCAGAATAATGAAGGAAATAAGAAACAGGTTGGAGAGAATGAAGTATTGAATGAAGTGGTTTTGCAATGTGGAATTTGTAATCACTACATTTTGAGCAACATTTATGTTTTGCTAAGTGATCCTCCTAATGTATTTAAGCTTTTAAATTATTCCTTATATATATATGTTTCATTTGAAAGTAAAAGTGGTACATAAATTAAACAATGACTAAACTTACTATTGGGTCCAAATGGAGTTTTGAGATTTTAAAGAGTAAAACTGAGCCTCAAGAGACCTAAATGTAATTTAAGAAATGGTGTCCTCACACTAATAAGATGCTCCCACTGTACTTTCCCCTATTTATTCCCTGGACTATGTCTAAGGGAGATCCTGGCCATTGATTTCATTTTCACTTTAATGATGTGACCCCATCAGGATCCATTCATTCACTCTCACAGGTTTCATTGATCCTGTTTGCTACAAGGACTACTAAGACCCTTGGATCTGCATGAACAAACCTTGCCTTCGGAGAGATCATAAAGCATGTGCACATTATAAATAAGTGGAAACTGCAACAAGAGCACCTTCCTGGGATTCTCAGAAGCAGATAACACAGCAAAGAATTTAACGTAAATGCAAGACAACCCTAGGAGAACCATTACAAGGAATTCTATTAAGTGTAGCAGCTTTATCTTGGCAAATCTTTATTAATTCTCTCAGTTCATTTGTATTACTTGGATAAAGCTAAGCCACTTCCTATCTAGTCCAGTGGGTGTCACATTCAAACCAACACAAATTCAGTAAACTCCTTGAAAGTTGAAAAGCAATTTAAATATTTGTTGCTATCTTCTTTACAGTAAAATTAAGTTGCATAACACAGAAAATCATCCTGAAAATCTTCAAGAATCTAAACTCCCAAATCCTATTCGCCACAGCGAACTTCCTTTGCATAATTTTTTTCTTTCTTATCTTTTCTTCCCTCCCTTCTCTTCCTTTTCTATTCTCTACTCAGCTTCCTCTCTCACAGCACTCCATGTCCTACAACTTATTTTCTGGATCTATTATTTTCTCCCTGGGATGGGGTTGCTCTTGGCTCTCATATAGCTCATACTCTCTTCTCTGGACATTTTTTCAGTTTGCCTTTTATCCATTACCCAGATAATACGAATGAAGGACAGACCCTGTACTCTCAATAAAAAAAAGACTCAATATTTTTGGAGGGTTGATGGGAGGCTGTGAATATTCAATTGTTGTTATTATGATTTTCCTCTGTCACATCAGTTTCATGGAGTGTTTCTGGGAAAAATAATCATATTTCTTAGCCCTCTTGGGATATCCAGATTAGAGGAAAAGCTCTTGAAATTCAAAATTACAATGAGACATTTAAGAGAAAGCACCAGGCACCCAAATGCCTACATACTTGCCTTCCTCATATGGCAGTAGAATCTGAACAGTGTCCTTACTATTTGGGAGAATATCCGGAGAGCTCTTGTACAAGTAACACAGACTGGTTAGCTGCCACGCCCACTGCCATTCACCCTGTTCTTCTTCTGCCCCATCTCCAAAGCTTCTTCTCCAACACCTGCCCTGTAGCAGAATACCAGTGTCTCTATCACCAGGAACTCCCAAATTCCCAGTCCTCCATATGCCAACTTGCTGCTGGCTTCCATGTAGAAGTGAGGAAGAGTGGACAGCTCCCGAGCTCTGAGTCAGGCTTTGTCATTTTGACCTGAAGCTTGGGTACTGAGTCTATCCTGGAAATTTAAGAGTTTTAACCAGAGAACTCAAACCCAAATTTAGGAAACAAATGGAGAATATTGCATCCATTCTCTTCCTCCTTCCTCCTGTCCCTTGTGTACAATCACCAACTCTATCTCCTCCCTCTCTTACTCAGCATGGCTTCCCAAACAGATCAGTGGATACCAACTGTAGTGGATTCTGTAAGGCTCCATCCAGGCCTCTCTTCAGGAACAGCTCATTCAATCCCAGCTTCTGGGAATGGTGTGTACTGAAGGCTCACAGCTGTGCCTCTGACCAGAATTGTCCTTGGCCCCAGGGAACAGGCTGTCCAAAGATTATACTTCCTCTGAAAGGGCAATCCAGTACCATTGACTGGCTGATTTAGGGATATGAAGGCCTGGCTTCCTTGCCTCTGAAGGGCCACCGCAGCTCCAGAGCTGCTTGTTGGGTGAGCTGAGGCCTCCATTGCAATTGTATTACAGGCCAACTCTTCTTTCTGCCCAATCCTTCCTTGCTCACTTTCTCATAGGTTTATCTATTTAGATGATTTTCAAATAAACCTTTTGCACGAAACTCCCTGACTCAGTCTTTTTCTAGAGAACCTAATCTAAGACCCCACAAAAACTTTTATTTGGAGAGGGTGGAGCTTGGGAGACACCCCAGACAGGCTGGGTTTCCGCCCAGTTACACAATAAATAGTAATTATTTATGCAGGAAGTATGTGGATTCCATGTGGACACTGGGAATTTCTAGATATTTGTAGAACTCGGCCTCCCAATTCACTCATGAAACTTGAGCCACTTTGTGACTTATGTGGCAGTTTCCCACTGTTGATAAACTCAGTGACTAAGTCACTCATGTCTACCATCTACACAAAACTTTTCCTCATTAAAATGTGTTTGGGGTGTTTGATCTGTGCCCTTTATGAGTCAAAATGATGGGATTCTTGTACAGTGTGATAGCTTGGTTGTGTTTTTAGTGCTTCATTCTCTCCTAGGCAGTATGATTTTCCAGTACGCTAGAGTGGGTTGAGTATATTTTGGCACCAATAATTGATGTTGGGGGCCATATGGCTTGTTTTAGCCAGTGGAATGCTACTAGCGATGATGCAAGTGGAGGTCTTAACATATGCTTACATGGTTAGGCTTGTCCTCTGGTCTCCCAATATTGCTGTGATTAGAGTGTGCTCCAGGTACTTATTATTCTTTCATCCTGGGCTTCACGAAACAGACGAGCCTGAGCCAAACCAAGCTGACTGCAGTCTGAAACAGAGGCACTGAATGGGACTGCGTGATACTTGTTACTGCTGGACACAGAGCTATAATTCAACGATTTGGGGTAGCACTTTTGATAGCTTCACCCATAAAATTTTCTGAATTTTTCCTTTCCATTTTGTTGTATTATACTCTTTTATCTTGTCAAATCAGAGATATTATGCATACAGACCATAAAAGTGAACCTTTAAGATTTTGTTCTTTATGTGTAAACCTCAGTCTTCTCTACACCATAATCCTGTTTTCTTCTTTAAGTATAATATGATTTTACATAAAGAAGTAAAATCATAAATTTTTCTTGATAAACTGTATTCTGATGCAGTTTTTTTTATAAACTGTATTCTGACATATAATCTCATCCCCCTTTTTCTTGATACACTATATTCTGACATATAATCTCATCCCTCTTTCCTGAGTATATGGATAAGGTAAAAGCTTCCTATTAGTAAATCGCAAATAATATCTCATATCAGAGTCACAGAACCCACAGACCCCTTGATGTCTCAAATCTGATGTACTTAAAGCATCCCCCTCTATACATTCATATACACAAATGAGGTCTGTAAACATCACACATACACACCCACCTATGCATCTGTAAGTCAAAGCAGCAATAGACTGAGGGTAAAACACATTCTAGAGCATTATTTTGTACCTTGTTTTGTGTGAGAAGCAAAACAGTTTTCACATTGAAGCTCTGTCCATTAAAAAAAAAAAAGCCATTATAAAAACAGGACTGAAGTGCTCACATCTGTAGATTCTCTTCATCAGTGTAGCTTTTGCTATTTCTCAGGATACAGATACTCTCAGTGGATTAAGTGGCCTGAAAATCGATTTGGGAATTTCAGTTTCTGCTCAGGGCTTAAATGCTGCTTGAGAGCCACTACCAGCGGGATGGAATGAGCAACCTTAGTGCTACTTTCCAGGGCAGAAATTCCACTCTTCTTTTCAGAGCCAAGATCATGTTCATGACCATTTCTGGAGCACATAGCCTCAATCAGGACCATGCTGATGAAAATGTATATCACAATCTCCATGACTTAAGAATAATCATAAAGTCAGGTGGGCCAGTTTAGTGGTTTTCAGTCTTTAGTGATTTTTTTAATGTCCTGTCACTCAGACACTTCCGGTGTTCTGGGCAACGTATGAGTCCATAATAACTCAAGTGAGTTGAGCTCACTTCCTCAGTGGGGATCCTAATGCTAATGCTTGCATGTAAGTGCCCTGATTTCCAGTGTCTTCCAGTGTCAATTGGGGATAATGGTAATTGACCACATAGAGGTTTAGTAAAGTGCTCCAGCGTGGGTCTGGCAGATAAGCACACCTTTAGGTTGTGGACAGTTGGCAGTGCCACATTAGCACCCCTTTCCTCAACTGGACAATACCCACCGTGTGAGTTGGTATGGGAAGCATATCCCTACCTCCTTCTGCAAGAGGTTGAGGGGGAAGATAATCAATCCCTCTCCCATCCCCAGCTGGGCAGAGCAAGGGTTCATGACATAGACTCAACCAATCAGTTATTCCTTCCTGAGCTTGTAGCCTGGAGGTGAGTGGCAGGGCAGTGTGGTCACTAGCCACTGGGTCCCATGACAGTGGCACTGCACAGGCACTGAGGCAGTGTCAGGTATCCAGGAGAGACACTTTTGTCATGTAGCTTCCCTTGATTCCTGTGCTTTTTCCAAGCCTGAATCTTCAGAAAATGCTAATATTCTTTCAATATATTGTAATATACCTCTTTGCTTTTTAAGTTAGATGTAGATTTCTGTTGCTTGCAACCAAGAATCCTGGCAGATACCCAGACATATGTTTTGTTTGATAAACTTTAAAGCATTTTACTGATGGGAGGTATTGCTTTTTTTATTAAGATGTGTCGCAATCTAAGGAACGAGTTATATATATTTACAAAGTATCAAAATAAGACTTAATTATCAGTTACATTTTACTATCTAGTGGTAGGGAATATTTGTGCTGTCCACAGTTATGATATAAATATCCCTAGTTCTTTTTTCATCTTTAATCAACTCTTGAACTCACTACAGTTTTGCTAAGCAACCCCCTCTCACCTCAGCACACACACCATCGCCATGACCAGTAAAACTGCACTGTAATCATAGGTTCTTTCAGGCTCTGTCTTCCTTTTTTTTTTTTTTTTTTTTTTTTTTTTTTCTGGCCATTTGTTCTTTTTTTTTTTTAAGTGTTTTGTTTGCTCTGGTTGTCCTTCAGATATTGGAGTTACTCAGAGTTTTTCTGTTCTCAATGTTCATGCTCTCCCTGAGCATGTTCTTAGCCACCGTGGTTTCTGCCAACATTGACGACTGGTTGTGCTGTAAGCTTCAAGAAGGAAAGGACTTCTTACTTCATATTCACAACTGCATGTCTCTAGAGATTGACGCATTGGCTGGCACAGGCACATAATAGACATTTGTTTAAAAATCTCTGTTGAATTAGTTTTATTTCATATTGTATGCTATGAAACATTTGTCTTCAGCATGGACTGCTTCTGGGTACCCTACCAGTAATGTCCATAGCGTGCTTTTATTTGGATACTCAATAGGCCTCAAACTAAAATATGTTAAAAACTAACTCGTGATGCTCACTCTGAGGCATAAATAAATGGTCTGTTCCTCTGTGTCCCTGGTACTGTGAATGGTGCAGCCATCTGGTGTCTGGAGGCAGACATCTGAGAATCTCCCTCTTTTTGTGATTCTTTACCCTGCCCCCATTCCCCACATCCTCTTGATTCCGTTCCCTCTCTCCAGCTCTACCTTCTTTGCCTACCACTAGGCATGCATCACTGCTCTTTTGGATAAGTTAACCAGTCTCCCACCTAATAGGCTTCCCTTCATAATGGCACCTTTCCCACACAATGCTGCTGTGACTCTCTCACACCTCTCTCCCAAGCCCCACTGGCTTCTACTAGTCCTTCAGAATTTATCCCAATCTGTCACTGGGAATTGCTTGCTGATACCCTCCTTCCTGGTTTGTGCTTCTCTGTGCTTAACATTCACTGTTCCTGTATGGTCTGACTGTTAACTTCCATCTACCAGCCCATGTCATCCTCTGGACATGCCTCTGTGGATGCTGCAGTCTTTCTAGCCTCTGCATGGTGAAGGCTGGAAATGCCAAGCAGTCACATCTGCCAGGATCAACCCTCAGCACATGTCCAGTGGGCATTGGTACATAAATACTACTAGCTTCCTTAGCTTTGCTAGGAAATCTCTGAGACGTGTTCCACCCTGGCTTGCAAACGTCCCTAGTAGAACTGAACCCCAGTTGCCCATAATGGTAAGCTGTGCTACTGGCTTCCTTCCCTTGCCAATTTCACTTCACACTCTTCTACTAGTGTTTCCTGGAAACATCAGCAAAATAAGCTTCATACACTCATATGCTTGCCCACTGGGCTCAATCCTGCCAGAAGACTTTGGGAGATAGTATAAAATATCTCTCAGAGTTATCCCAATTGGGGACCAGGGAGGTTGATGTATTTGCCCACCAATACTTCAGTTGTCATTGGTAAGGGCTGCTTCCAAGGGCATGAACTTTCTGGTATTTCCACTTAGCCCTGCACAGGAGGTCTTGCTCCTTGAGCCAGAAGAAAAGCCCTCAGGCAGAGATTTACAGGTATTCCCAGTAGGCAGGCTTCAACAAGCAGAGGTGGAGGTCAAGGGTGGGGCATCAATAATATCTGCTCTACAAGTTTAAATTTTATAAAAGACTTTGTTATTCTGCTGCAATGCTGCGATTTTCCCTATTTGTTTCTGGGCTTGGAGCTTATGAAATAGGATGCAAGAGTGTTTCTTCCCCAACATTCAACACTGAGAGCATCTGGTCCTTGGAAGTCTGGTTAATCTGGTGTGTTACCATCCAGATATACTCTGGGATTCTTATTTAGTCAAAATTGCAACTGTCCTTCTGGATACTGTTTTCCTTTGGCTTACCCTGGATTCCCAGGAATTCATGTATGGGCAGCATGCTGTGCCTGTGTTCTAGTCAAATGGCTTTTGAAAGTGGTGCATGGTATCTTGGCTATTACTGCAGAACCACCCACCTATGAGAAAGTTTCCAGAAAAAAAGCTTTCCTAGAGCATAGGGTCTTATATCACTGAAAGCCCAAACTTATTACAAATAGACACCTCTGTTCCATTTACTCTCTGCATTCTTTATTTTGTACAAGTAGAAACATTTGTTTTGAAACTACACATTTCATTGTTCTGCTGTGTTTTCTTTTTATGTATGTTCTTCAGGTGTACAACTTTATGATTTGGTATACATTGTGAAATAATCACTACAGTTAAGTTTATGGTCATATCCATACCTCACATAGTTACCGGGTGTGTGTGTGTGTGTGTGTGTGTGTGTGTGTGTGTGTGTGGTAAGGACACTTAGGATCTATCCCCTTAGCAAATTTCAAGTATACAGTTCAGTATTATTACCTATAGCCATCACGCTATCCATCAGAGCCCCAGAGTTTATTAATCTGGCATAACTGAAACTTGCACTTCTTGACCAACATCTCTCCATTACCCTGTTCTCCCAGCCCCTGAAAATTAGCATTCCAGTCTCTGCTTCTATGAGTTTGGCTATTTTAGATTCTACATATAAGTGATATTATGTAGTGTTTGTCTTATTTAATTTGGCACATTATCCAAAAACACATGAAGATTCTTCAAAACTTTGAAAATAGATTTTTGAGTATTGTTACCATAAAGAAATAATAAGTGTTTAAAGTGATGGATATGATAAAACTACCCCAATTTGATTATTATACTATGTATACATGCATTAAAACATCACATCGTGCCCCATAAAATATGTACAATTATTATGAAGCAATTAGAAATTAAAAAATAAATAAATAGAACTATCATATGATCCAGAGATCCACTTCTAGATATTTATCCAAAGGAATTAAAATCAGGATCTCGGAGAGATTCCTACACTCCCTTGTTCCTTGCAGTATTATTCACAATAGCCAAGACATGGAAACAACCTTAATTCCCAGAGATGGATGAAGGGATCAAGAAGATGAGGTGTACACACACACACACACACACACACACACGCGTGCACACGGTTTACTACTTAACCTGAAAATAAATGGCTTTTTCTTCTTTTTTCTTTTTTTTTTTTTTTTTTTTTTTTTTTTTTTTTTTTTTGAGACAGGGTTTTGATCTATTGCCTCGACCAGAGTGCAGTGCCATGATCATGACTCACTGCAACCTTGACTTTCCAGGCTCAAGCAATTCTTCCATCTCAGCCTCCCAAGTAGTTGGAACCACATGCATGTACCACTATGCCCGGCTGATTTTAAAATGTTTTTGTAGAGATGGGATCTCACCATATTGCCCAGACTGGTCTCGAACTCCTGGGTTCAAGCAGTCTTCCAACCTCAGCCTCCCAAAGTGCAGGGATTACAGGCGTGAGCCACCATGCCTGGCCATGGCTGTGTTTCTTAAACAGAAACTATGTATTTAGAATATAAAAATGTGGTACATAATGTGGAATACTGTGCAGCCATAAAAAGAATGAAGTCACATCCTTTGCAGCAACATGGATGTAGCTGGAAGCCATAATCCTAAGTGAATTAACACAGGAACAGAAAACTAAACACTGCATATTTTCACTTCAAATTTGGAGCTAAATATTGAGCACATATGGACATAAACGTGAGAACAATAGACACTGTGGACTACTAGAGTGGGGAGGGAATGTGGATTGAAAAACTACATATTGAGTACTTTGGTCACTACCTGGGCACAATATACCCATGTAGCAAATGTGCACATGTACCACCATATCTAAAATAAAAGTTGAAATTTAAAAAGAAACAATTAAAAAAGTAACTATGTATATGTTTTTTTTAAAAAGTGGCACTGTAAGCTCGCGTTCTTTGTACGTTCTTGTCAACTTAAGAGTCAGTGTATAAAACAGCTGAATTCATCATCTCCCCATCCCCATTCAACCTCTTCCAGACTTTCCATCCCTGTCAAGGGCACCAGGTTCACTGATTGCTGAAGCCAAGTATTGAATGTCAGTTTCTGCCTTTCTGTCCTCCCATGTCCCCACCTCACATCCAATAAGTTATCAAGTGATATGTTTTCCATTTTCTAGTCATCTCTTCAGTTTCCCTCTCTCCAGTGTCCCATGTGAGATCACACCATAACCTGTGACAGTTTTAGGACTGGACTCTCTGCCTCCAATTTGACCCGCCAACAATGCACTCTTTCCTTTTGTTATTTGAGTGATTTTTTGAAAATAAACATCTAACATCTAATTCCCTGCAGAAATGTTTTGATGGCTCCACATTGCTCTTAGAATCAAGTCTAAACTCTGAATTCACTTCTCTACTTTTTCATCCTTACCCCCAACTCTCTAACCTCTCAATTTTTCTTCTCGAACGAAACACACTTTTAGCTTCTTGAATATGCCTCATGGTTCCTCACTTGTAAGTCCTTACTCACGCTCTTCTCTCTGCCTGGAACAATATTGCTTAGTCTTGATAGCTTGTGTTTCTCAAGAGCCAAGTTCAAGCCCTGACCTTCTGTCAGTTTCTGATTAAAAATGTTGATTTTGGCTTTGCTTTTTATATTAACAGTGATAAACTCTGTAATTCCTTACAGCTTACAGAATGATATTTGCTTCTCCCATGGGGATTCAAAGTAATTTTTAATGCAATATATTTGACAAGGAGAAAAGGGCAGATTCAATACTATCACAACCAACAAAAAAGGTGGTAGAACAGATGCTAATCAGCTATATTAAATTGGTCATAAACTTCACTCCCACTGAAATATTTCTCAGTGGTCACAGATAAGATGTAGACTTAGTTAGCAAAGATTTTCCTAGCTGTTCCATATTTTTTAAAAGCTATTAACATTTTTGGCTTTGAACTTTTCTTTTTCTCTTTATGTTTAGGTTGCCAGGAACTGGCAGACCATTTTGTCTAATTATAACAGTACTTGGACCTTATGATAAATTCACAGAAAATCACTATTTTGGAAATGGATGCTTAAAAATGCAGCAACAAAAATGCATGCAATTGAAATTAATCACAAATATTTCTGAGTAAATGTTATGCTTAAAGCCCTAAGTTAAGCCTGTGAAAAACACAGATAAGCTCATAATTTAAATAAAAGGGTATAGGGTGATCAGCCATCCCAATTTGCTTGGGACTGAGTAGGAGAAGGAGTCCTGAGAAACAGAATTTTCAATGAGATGAAACAAAAGGTCCCGGGAGAAATGGTACGAGTTGATCCCCCTAGCTACATACCAAAATAATAGCAGGAGTTGTTTTATGAAAAGTGCCACACATTAGTTTTTAACAAAAAATAATTTATTAAATGCTTGGGTCAGGTGGGCAAAGAAGAGATATCAAGACACTCACAAGCCAGGAAAATGGCTATGATCAAAGACAATGTGCCTTGAAACCTTTCAGAGTATCAAAGATAAGTGTGGGCCATGAGACCAGAAAATTTAGAAGAGGCTGAATTTGAACACCTTTCAAATTCCAAGCCTGGGGGTCAGACCTTATTCTTTAAGGACTTGGGTACTAATTTTGGAGAATTTGGGGCAAGTTGGACCAAAATTACAATATTAAAAAAGTGACTTTTATGGAAGAGTAGTGTAACTTCTTTTTTGATTCTTCGTTTTTAAAAGAATGAAGAAATCTGCAGAAAGTTGTTTTTACCAAGAAGACTGCATCATCTCAGGCTTTGTTTTTTATTTTGTAAATAAGAATGAGTGTTCAGAAACTTGTGCGTCTTAAGCAACTAGCAACATTACAAGCAATATTGAAAACTACAGGTTTGCCTTATTTTATATAAAACTACTTTGTGAAATACGGATTTTTACATATGAAGCAATTAGGACAGCATCCCCAGCCTTTTTACCACCAGGGGGATCAGTTTTGTGGAAGACAATTTTTCCATAGATGGTGGGTGGTGGAGTGGTTTTGGAATAAAACTATTCCACCTCAAATCATCAGGCATTCGATTCTCATAAGGAGTGTGCATCTTAGATCCCTCGCATGTGCAGTTTCGCAAAAGGGTCCATGCTCCTATGACAACCTAATGCCACTGAACTGACAGAAGGCAGAGCTCAGGTGGTAATGTTTGCTTACCCACTGCTCACCTCCTGCTGTGAGGCCTGGTTCCTAATAGGCCATACACCAGTTCCAGTCTGTGGCTGGGGAGTTGAGGACCCCTGAATTAGAAGGCTATTTCTTGCATGAGAAAGGTATTTTTCTTTTCTAAATTAAATAACATTTTAAAAAGTGTTAAATATATTTAAAATAGTGTTTAATATATAATATAAGCATTGATTTACTTAGCTGTGGCCTCTCTGCTGAATTGCAGGATCAATAGCAGAGTGATGAAAAATGGGAAGAATTGTATTCCAGGTAAGGGAAATATATACAGAAGTCTTGAGGTAAAGGGAGCATGGAAAATTTTAGAAAGTAAAGGAAGCTCTGGGTGACTAAAGCATAGAGAGTAGGGTGGGGCTGAGAGAAATAAAGCTGAAGGGGTAAAGGGGCTGGGAGATCATGAAGGGCATGTCAAGCTAGTTAAGGACTTCCAACTTTCTGTTTATGGAGGACTTTGAAGGGTTTTAAGCAGGGAACTGCATGTCAAGGCCAGAGCCAATTTCATCAGCATGTGATGAACGCCCATTGTTTAGAGAGAACCCATGCTTGATTTCATGCTGTTGCCACCATTTTGGAATTTTAATTTTTGACCAAGTGGCTCTGCATTTTCATTTTGTGCTGGGCTCTGCCAGTTACCTAGGTGACCCTGGCCAAGGCTCTAGGTCAGTGGGATATAGTGAATTAATGCTTACTGAGAGGACCATGTTTTTCTGCTCACTGTTTTTTTTTTTTTTTAAATAAACTTCATTTTTTAGAACAGTTTTCAGTTCACAGCAAAAATTGAGAGGAAGGTACAGAGTCCCCATACAACCCCTGTCTACCCTCTGCAACAGCTTCTCCCACTATCAATAGCTTTGTACCAAAGTGATACCTTTGTTACAACTGAAAAACCTACAGTGACATATCTTTATCACCCAATGTCTATAGTTGACATCAGGGTTACTCTTGGTGTTGTACATTCTATGAATTTGAAAAAATGTATAACATATGTGTCCACCATTATAGTATCATACAGAATAGTTTCATTACCCTAAAAATCCTCTATATGCCACCTACACATCCTCCCTAAAGTCTGGTAACTAATCATCTTTTATTGTCATTATGGTTTGATCTTTTCCAGAATGTTACATAACTAGAATCATACGGGATGTAGTCTACTTAGATAGGCTTCTTTTCACTGCCTTTTCCCCTGCTAGCTTCAGTTAATTCTGCAGGGCGCTCTATGAGAGCCAAAGGTCACATTTCTACTTCTGGAATAATCATGAGAACAGGGAGTTTTGCAGGAGGAATTGACTTTAGAGGTTTAGAGGACAAATAAACATGCTAGTGGTTGTGATGTTCCCGAGCAATAACATGAAGAAAGCATTGAATTTTTATTCCTCAGGATTTTTGTATTTCTAGAATAGTTCAAAGTACGTACAAAGTTGACAGATCTTTTCAACTGACTGGTCATTCATTACAAATTCCAAAGAAATAAACTGTTTAGGAAACAACTAACTGATGAGATACATTCAATATCATTTCTCTGATTCTAGACACTAAAGTTATTTTACATGCCCAAATTTTGTACTCAGACATGAATTCTGGGGTCTGCGTAGAATTAAAGGTGCAAATACACTCTAATAGAATGCTGCCAGGTAGTGAGGGTCATATTCTGGCCAGAAATTTACCAGAGGCTCTTCAAACTTTGCTTTTCCCAAATGCAAACCCTACCACCGGTAGTTTCCATTGAGCTAACAAATAACTCCTTGTCTTCTGTGATGTTTTCGATTTTGATTCTCACTTATTCGAAGAAAAGGCAAGCATCTTCTCTTACAAATTTTCTAAAAATTTTATATACTGTCTCAGAAATACTGTCCAACCGTTATTATGTACATGTGTATAAGTATATATATTAAGGGTATAATATGTACATATATACTAAATATATTAGAGATATAATCACTAATACTATAATACTGTATAATGATATGCTATATTTTTATAAAATATACCAGAAATATACTTTTTTTTTCTATTTTGTCTACTCCTGCCTATATGATAAAAATATACTTGTTGAAGATGCTGCCAGAGCTTCATCTATATTCTCATGCCTCCTTGTACCATTAATTGAGCACATCAGTTCCTGGGTGCTTTCACTCCCAACAGTCAAGTACTTGTATCCCTTTCTTGGAGGATCAACCTTAGGCTGTGGCACACAAAGAACCACAGGTTCCTGTGAATTTTCTATTCCAGGCAGGGATAGAGGTAGGGATGTCACCCAATGGCTGATTGCTGTTGTTTGTTGCATGTTTGTATGGGTGGTACTGTAAATACTCCAACTTCCTGAGCAGATGACTTTGAGTGGGACCCACACTGTCTCATCAACTTCCCCTTACCCCATCTTCCTCCTCTGTAGCATGGAGCCATAGTTAACCTTCCCAGGCTCTTTGTCTGATGTCACATATTTGCTTGGTATTATTACCTACTTAGTCTCACTTTCTCATGCTCCTATTTTTTCCTGGGACTACTTATGAATCGCTTTCACACGATTCTCCATCTCAGGACTACTTTTGGGGAACCTAGTGTAAGAATTCGTTGAGGTAGAAAAGTTGCAGATCATTGTGAAGTGTAAAAAACAACAGGAAATGAATCATACTATTTCTCTACCCCCAGGAAATCTGCTGTCAGTCTTTTTCTATGAATTTTTAGAAATGTTGAGGCGTACTTTGCGTATCATTTAATTTATCCTTTCAAGTATACATTTCAATGATGTACTTTGTAAATTTGCTAATCAGTCATTTTCTTTTCTTAAATTTTTAAAATGTTTTATTTTTATACTTTAAGTTCTGGGATACATGTGCAGATCATGTAGGTTTGTTACATAGTTATCCACATGCGATGGTGGCTTGCTGCCTCCATTCCCCTGTCACCTATGTTAGGTATTTCTCCCAATGTTATCCCTCCCCAATCTTCCCACCTGCTGCTATCTCTCTCCTAGTCCCCCGCCCTCCAACAGTCCCAGTATGTGATGTTCCCCTCCCTGTGACCATGTGTTCTCATTGTTCAACACCCACCCATGAGTGAGAACATGCAGTGTTTGGTTTTCCGTTCTTGCGTCAATTTGCTGAGAATGATGGTCACCAGATTCATCCATGTCCCTGCAAAGGACATGAACTCATCCTTGTTTATGGCTGCATAGTATTCCATGGTGTGTATGTGCCACATTTTCTTTATCCAGTCTATCATTGATGGGCATTTGGGTTGGTTCCAGGTCTTTGCTATTGTACATAGGGCTGCAGTGAACATATGTGTGCATGTGTCTTTATAATAGAATGATTTATAATCCTTTGGGTATATACCCAGTAATGCGATTGCTGGGTCAAATGGTATTTCTATTTCTGTATCCTTGAGGAATCGTCACACTGTCTTCCACAATGGTTGAACCAATTTACACTCCCACCAACAGTGTGAAAGTGTTCCTATTTCTCCACATCCTCTCCATCATCTGTTGTCTCCTGATTTTTTAATGATCACCATTCTAACTGGCGTGAGGTGGTATCTCAATGTGGTTTTGATTTGCATTTCTCTAATGACCAGTGATGATGAGCTTTTTTTCATATGTTCGTTGACTACATAAATTTCTTCTTTTGAAAAGTGTCTGTTCATATCCTTCACTCACTTTTTGATGGGGTTGTTTTTTTCTTGTAAATTTGTTTAAGTTCTTTGTAGATTCTGGTTATTAGCCCTTTGTAAGATGGGTAGATTGTAGAACTTTTTTCCCATTCTGTTGGTTTCTGGTTCACTCTAATGATAGTTTGTTTTGCTGTGCAGAAGCTCTTTAGTTTAATTAAATCCCATTTGTCTATTTTGGCTTTTCTTGCCATTGCTTTTGGTCATCATTCCAAGAAGACCCATCATGCCCATTTAAATGACATTAATCTTCATTTTCCTCCACTCTATTCCCTGGTAACCACCAATATACTTTCTTCTTCTATGGATTTGCCCATTATGGACAATTTGTATAAATGTTACCATAAAGTATGTGATCTTTTGTATGTGCCTTAATTTGGCAACCATGTTGTAGTATGTATCAGTTCTTCATTTCTTTTTATGGCTAGCATTTCATTGTATGGACTGAGCGCTTTTTGTTTATCCATTCATTCCTTGATGTACATTTGGATAGTTTATCCTTTTTGGAATATTATTAATAAGGCTGTTATACACATTCATGTACAAGTCTTTGTTTGGCTATATCTTTTCATTGCTCTTGGGTATGTATCTAGAAATGCAACTGCTGGGTTATCTGATAACTCTATGTTTAAGGTTTTGAGCTGCCTGTTTTGCAAAGTGACCATATCATTTTATAGTCCATTAATGTATAAGGGTTCCACTTTCACCATATCTTTGCCAATACTTGTCATTATCTGCCCTTTTGAATATAGCCACCCAGGTGTGAAGTACTGTCTCATTGTGGTTTCCATACCTTTGATGACTAATGAGGTTGAGCACCTTTTCATATGCTTCTATGAATTTTAACCTGATTAAGATATTACTATACATTTGATTTTGCATTCTTTCACTTACGAATAAGACAGAAACATCTTCCTGTGTCATAAAACTACTTATAAAGATATCAAAATGCGATATAATAATTTGATATATGCATGTGCCACATTTTATGTAATGCCTCCTTAGCTCCTTAGCATTTGTTTTCAGATATTTGCTCAATCTTATTTTTCTTTAATTTTATTTTTTGATACAGAGTCTCTCTCTGTCGCCCGGGCTGGAGTGCAGTGGTGCAGTCTCGGCTCACTTGGCCCACTTCAACCTGTGCCTCCCTGGGGTCAAATGATTCTCGTGCCTCAGGCACCTGAGTAGCTGGGACAACAGGCGTACAACACCACACTGGGCTGATTTTTATTTTATTTATTTTTAGTAGAGAATGAGTTTGCCATGTTGTCTAGGCTGGTCTCAAACTCCTGAGCTCAGACAGTCGGCCCACTTTGGCCTCCCAAAATGCTAGGATTACAGGCGTGAACCACTATGCCTGGCCCCCTCAATCTTATAAATCAA
>NW_016108007.1:403297-433704 GCF_001604975.1 Cebus imitator
TTTTTTTTGAGATGGAGTCTCACTCTATCACTGAGGCTGGAATGCATTGGTGTGATCTCACTGCAACCTTCGCCTCCCGGGTTCAAGCGATTCTCATGCCTCAGCCTCCCTATTGGCTGGGACTTCTGGTATGCGTCACCATATCTGGCTAATGTTGTATTTTTAGTAGAGATGGGGTTTCACCATGTTGGCCAGGTTGGTCTCGACTCCAGACCTCAAGTGATCTGGCCACCTCAGCCTTCCAAAGTGCTGGAATTATAGGCGTGAGCCACCATGGCCAGCTGATCCCACTTTCTTTAAGTTATTTGTATTCATTCGTTTAATTTTGCTTAATAATTCAACAGTTTTTGAAAGTATTATGCCAGGCATTGTGTCTGATACTGGAAATACAAGGTTATATTTTTGAAACCAAATTTCAGGGCATGATTTGACAACTGCATATATGTTATTGGAGATGATAAAACAGAGCTTTGGAAGTCAAGATTGGCGAGAAATAATTTAGATCATAAAAAGGGGAGATACAAAGAATTATAGTAATTAACCTCCAGGACATGCTACCTTTGTAGAGTTATGATCTAAATCTTTCTCAAATCTGAATGGATTTAAAAATCTCCATATACATGCCATTGCCATGTATTTTTAAGGTATCAGATTCCCATTCAGGGCCATAGAAATCTCAGAACACCGAAAGTCAGTGTAAGTTGTGTTTACCCTTATTCTCACTCTCTTTACCTTGCCCTTCTCATAATCACTTCTCTCTCAAGTTCTCTGTTTCTTCAGGGCTGGTACTTAAAGGCATGTCTCATTAGTCTTAACTGTTTCTTTCTCATCAAAGGCTGTATAATTACCTTGTAGATTCCAGTGGGAATGTGGGTGAGTGTGTGTCATCGCTGAGCTTCAGGGTTCTTATAAGCTAGTGATAAGGTAACAGTTTACACAACTGAAGGGGGACTGGAAAAGTGTGGGTAGAGGTTTTTGCAATGAGGTATATTTTCTTCTGCAAGGCTCTAATGAGACATCACCACATGAGTGGGCCGGTCTGGATTTTGTCACTCTCCTGTATCAGTCTTTCCCCTCCAAACCAGCCTATCAGGCTCCCTATTAGATAATTTTGTTTGGACTCAGCATTTCAGCAGATAGTAACTAAACACCTTCTCTCCTTCACTCAGAAAAGTACCCTGTTTTTATAGAAAACAAGAAGAGCTTACTGAAATCATTCTCAGAGGCAAGCTCTCCAAGCAAGTATATTTTCTCAGACTTTTTATAGTTTAATCTACTTACAAACTTCCAGAAGCATAGTATCTATCTTTCCATGCAGTCTTCTGCCTGATATCTATGTATGAGAAACTGCAAAAAAAAAAGGTTATATTTGATTTATAAAAGTTCTTCATTATTTATAAGTGTAGTAGAACAAGTCAGTAGAAATTCCAGCACAGGCCGGTGGAGTGGCTTGTGCCTGTAATCCCAGCACTTTGGGAGGCAAGGCAGGCAAATTACATGAGGTCAGGAGTTTGAGACCAGCCTGGCCCAAATGTGAAACCCTGTCTCTACTAAAAATACAAAAATTAGCCGGGTGTGGTGGTGTGCACCTGTAGTCCCAGCTACTTGAGAGGCTGAGGCAGGAGAATTGCTTGAACCCGGAAGGCAGAGGTTGCAGTGAGCTGAGATCATGCCACTGCATTCCAGCCTGGATGATACAGCAAGACTCCGTCTCAAAAAAAAAAAAAAAAATTCCAGTGCAGGAGACAAATGTATCTTGTTATCCCACATACAGATATTGACAATAGAATTACAGACAAACAATAGAATACAGGATTGCTTTTTAATAACACCTTTTTTGGAGATATAATCTACATAGCATAAAATTCACCTTTTCAAAGCATGCAGTTCAGGGGATTTTACTATAATCCTGAGGTTGTGCAACTATCATTATTATCTGATTTTAGAATATTTTCATCAGCTAAAAAAGAAATCCTGTGTCCTTTAGCAGCCACCCTTCATTCCGTCCTCCCCCATAGCCCTAAGAAACCAAAAATCTACTTTTTGTCTCTATGGATTGGTCTGTTCTGGACATTTCATAGAAATGCAATAATACAATATGTGGTCTTTTGTGACTGACTTCTTTCATTTAAAATGATGTTTTTAAGATTCATTCATTTTGTAGCATGTATCAGTAGTTAATTTCCTTTTGTTACTGAATAATCTATTGTATGGATGACCACATTTTGTTTATTCATTTATCAGGTGATGGATAGTTGGGTTGTTTCTACCTTTCGGATATTGTGGATAATGCTGCTATGAACATTTATGTATAAGTTTTGGGGTAGGTAGATGTTTTCAGTTCTCTTGGGTATATACCTAGGAATGGAATTGTTGGGTCATGCAGTAATATTATGTTTCTAAGTTTTGGAGGAATTGGCAAACCATTTTGTAAAGCTGCCACACCCTCTTAAACTGACAACAATCATGGGCAATGATGATTATCTACATTTGTAGACCAGGAAGTAGTGGCCCAGAAAGCTTAAAAGAGTTGCCTAAGTCAATAAGATAAACCTATATTATTTTTCAAAATGTTGGCTCACTCCAGAAATGAAACCCTTTCAGATTCCTTTAAGAATTTCCAATGACAGAGATGGAAGCCATGAGGTTGGGACCTGAGTAATGGATGTGTCTGTCTCAAACTTTGGATATCTCAAGGGCAATTCCATAAATGGAAAACACATCTGTAAAAAGCATATTTCTCTTTTTAACAACAGAGAATGTTAATTCTTTTTAAAATGAACACATATCATTGTGTTCAGAGAGAAGGCCGAGGGGTTAAATATGTACAAAACATCATGCCACTGAAACTATCATACTGTAAGAATTTATTCTATTGTAAGGTTAACTCTTCTCCCTTTGCTTTCTGTATATGACGGTGAAGAACCCTATGGCCTATAGATTTTTATAGTGTTCTCCATCTTGTAGCACACTAAGGAGTTAATTCCTTTCAGGAAATCAATTTCTGCTGAAAGACTGACTTTTTCAGCCCCTGAACAGCATATGTGACCTATGGTGGTTATTCCTAGCAAACTTGTTCCCAGAGCTGACCCAATAGGAGCAGCATAGCTCAGTCTTTTCATAAAGAGAGAAAACATCTCAGATTCTTTTCCTGTTTTAAATTATTAGGAGCTGATGACTCAGAACTGTACCAGTTATAACTAACTGCATTATCATCTTCCATCCTTCTATGCCAGTCTTGCTAGTCTTCCTTGCTGGCTGTAGTTCTTGGAACTGTTTAACCAATCTTGACTTAGGGTCTTCTTTCAGATTACTCTCTATGCCTGTGATTAGCTCCCAAATTCTTATCTAGAAAGAATTTTTTTTGGTATGCATGTATTCTTCATATGCATTACCAAACACATTGCTTTAAAATTTATGTAGATACCTCCAAATAATAACAGCCATCTATGACAAACCCACAGCCAATATCATACTGAATGGGCAAAAGTTGGAAGCAGTCCCCTTGAAAGCCAGCACAAGACAAGGATGCCCTCTCTTACGGCTCCTATTCAACATAGTATTGCAAGTCCTGGCCAGAGCCATCAGGCAAGAGGAAGAAATAAAGGGGATCCAAAATCAAGAGAGAGGAAGTCAAATTATCCTTTTTTGTAGACAGCATGATGCTATGTCTATAAAACCCCATAGTCCCAGCTCAAAAGCACCTTCATCTGATAAACAATGTCAGCTAAGTCTCATGATACAAAATCAACATTTAAAAATCACTAGCATTCCTATACACCAACAGCAGTCAAGTCAAGAGCCAAATCAGTAATAAACTCCCATTCACAATTGCCACAAAAGGAATAAAATAGCTAGGAATACAGCTAACTAGGGAGGTTAGAGATCTCTGCAAGTAGAACTATAAACCAGTGATCCAAGAAATCAGAGATGATACAAATGTAAAAACATTCTATGCTCATGGATAAGAAGAAACAATATCATGAAAATGGCCATACTGCCCAAAGCAATTTATATAGTCAATACTATTCCTATCAAACTACCAATGACATTCTTCACAGACAAGAATAAAAACTGTTTTAACATTCATATGGAACTGAAAAAGAGCCTGAATAGCCATGACAATCCTAAGCAAAAAGAACAAAGCTGGAGGCATCACATTACCCAACTTCAAACTATACTATGGGGCTATAGTAACCAAAACAGCATACTGGTACTGGTACAAAAACAGACACATAGACTAATAGGACGGAATAGAAAGCACAGAAATAAGACTGACACCTATAACCATTTGATCTTTGACAAACCTGACAAAAACAAGCAATGAGGGAAGGACTCCCTATTCAATACATGGTGCTGGGGTAACTGGCTAGCCATATGCCTAAGATTGAAACTGGACCCCTTCCTCTCACCATATACAAAAATCAACTCAAGATGGATGACAGGCTTAAATGTAAAACTTAAAACTATAAAATTCCTTGAAGACAACCTAGGCAATACCATTCTGGGCATAGGAATGGGCAAATATTTCATGACAAAGACACCAAAAGCAATTGCAACAAAAGCAAAAATTGACAAATGGGATCTAATTAATGAGCTTCTGCACAGTAAAAGAAACTATCAACAGAGTAAACAGACAACCTACAGAATCGGTGACATGGTTTGGATGTGTGTCCCTACCCAAATCTCATGTTGAATTGTAATCCCCAATGTTGGAGGTGGGGCCTGGTGGGAGGTGACTGGATCATGGGGGCAGTTTCTCATGGTTAACCACCATTCCCCTTAGAGCTGTCATCATTATAGAGAGTTCTCACACAGTCTGATTGTATAAAAGTGTGTAGAACTTTCTTCCCACTTCCTCTTGCTCTGGACATATAGGCTCTGACCATATAGGCTGAAGGCTTCCCCCTTCACCTTCTGCCATGATTATAGGTTTCCTGAGGCCTCCTCAGCTGTGCTTCCTGTACAGCCTGTGGAACTGTGAGCCGACTAACCCTGTTTTCTTTGTAAATTACCCAGTCTCCAGTATTTCTTTATAGAAATGTGAGAATGGGCTAATACAATGGGAGAAAATGTTTGCAAACTATGCATTTGACAAAGGTCTAATATCCAACATCTATAAGGAACTTAAATTTACAAACAAACAAACAAACAACAACAACAAAAAACATTAAAAAGTGGGCAAAGGACACGAACAGAAGCCTTTCAAAACAAGACATACATGTGGCTGACAAGCATATGAAAACAAAAGCTCAACATCACTGATCATTAGAGAAATGCAAATCAAGACCACAATGAGATACCGTCTCACACCAGTCAGAATGGCTATTACTAAAAAGTCAAAAAATAACAAGCACTGTTGAGGTTGTGGAGAAAAAGGAATACTTATACACTGTTGGTGGGAGTGTAAATTAGTTCAACCATCGTGGAAAACATGGTAATTCCTCAAAGACATAAAAACAGAACTACCATTTGATATAGCAATCCCAGTACTGGATATATATTTGGTATATACCCAAAGAAATACAAATCATTCTATTATAAAGACACATACACGTATATCAACAGCAAAGATGTGGAATCAACCTAAATGATCATCAGTGATAGGTTGGATAAAGAAAATGTGATACATGTACATCATGGAATACTATGCGGCCATAAAAAAGGAGATCATGTCATTTGCAGGAACATGGATGGAGCTGGAGGCCATTATCCTTAGCAAACTAATGCAGGAACAGAAAACCAAATACCACATGTTCTCACTTATAAGTGGAAGCTAAATGATGTGAACACATGGACACATAGAGGGGAACAACAGGCACTGGGGCCTTTCTGAGGATGGAGGACGGGAGGAGGGAGAGGATTAGGAAAAATAACAAATGTGAACTAGTAGTCTCTGTATCTGGGTGACAAAATAATCTATACAACAAGCCCCCCGACACTAATTTCCCTATATAATGAGCTTGCACATGTACCCTTAACTTAAAAAAAAAATGTTTGTTGAGTTTTATGCTGTTACACATCTGTAGTTATTACTGCCATAACACTTTAGAGCTACACAGACTTAAAGGACCAGCACTGCCAAACAGTTTTGACAGCAGAATAATCTGAATAGATAAGAGATTCAGGTGGGCTTTTGCTCAATAGATGAGGTTGCTTATATTCTCTGAAACAGTATGGGAATTCATAATACTCTAACACATGACTGACTGTGGGTAGACCCTCCTGCTCAAGGTACTGTGTGTGGTATCACATAATACTGTCCAGGAAGATATCACTGGGGCCTTCTACTCTCCAAGGGGTTTATAAACACTTGAGAGCATGAGGATAAATACCCAAGGGATTAGGTGTGCTTTGGGCTCTGAAGCTGGCCACATCAGTAAAATATCACTTACTTGGCAAATTAGATGTGAGTAATCAAAGAGAATAATTCAGCATCTCTCCCCCATAAAGTTTTAGTAGCTTATAATAGTTTTCATTTGATGATAATTATTGATCACAGTAACCTTCAACAACTAGCAGTTTTTCACTTCTGTAACTTTCTTATATAGATTTGACACATTTCTTGTTAATTTTATTCTTCAGTAGTTTACAGATTTGTTTTTTTTTTATTTCTTGGTTGTTTTTGCTTATCTGAATGAAATGTATTTTTCTGATATGTTCTTAATTTGGTTATTTATGACTTATGGGAAATCAATTAACTTGTAAATTGCTCTTGTATCCAGTGACATTATTGCTTTCATATTAGTTCCAATAAACTTTCAATTGACAAGTTGGATTTCTAGACAGAAAGTTATTTATTTGGTAATAATAACATTTTGACATAGTCCTTTTCCATATTTAAGGCTTTTAAAAAATCTTCTTTTCTTACATATTGCTGAAGACTTCTGGTACAATATCAAATTTGGGCATCTTTGGCTTGCTCCTGAATTTAATGAGACCACTTTTTAACAAGCGAGATAAACCAGTTTCCTTCTATCTAGACTTGTTGATAGTTATATTTTTCTTTCAACTTGGAAAGCCTGTGAAATTTTCTAAAATATATCTTAGCATCACTTGAGATGATCATGTTTTTTTCCTCCTTCTTTAATATAAATACATAGAGAATTCCATTAATAGCTTTCCTAAAGTTAAACCTCCTTGAATTCCTGGGATAAAGCCTGGTTGATTGTGATTGATTGTTGTGGAGTTCTTTATTTGCTTAGCTTTGTAATCATTCTCTATTAAAAAACACTTATTGGCTAAGTAAACCAAAATATCTAATGAACCATGAAGTTATTTGAAATTATAGCAAGGAATACAAATAGACTAGTTGGCTATGCTGTTCACTTTTTAAAAATAATGTCATACCATGCTGACATGAGCAATAGGATTTGATTGTAACAGAGAGATAACTTCTTGGCTGTGTAGGCCATATATTTCCTGATAAAATATCTAGTGTTTAATACTGAATAGTCCCTATAGCTTATTTTGTATGTTTAAACAATCTGGTCCAGTTCTCTTAAGTGGCAACAAACATCACTTACTATCAAAACTTTTCTGAGCCTTCAGAAATGACTACAAATGTGGAATGTACTTGATTTCAATGTGCTGCATTAATGTTTGCCCAGCAGTTTCTAGTTGCAGAGACTATAGCTTGTTCTTCCACCAATCATCCTGGAGAGCAATTAGAAAGGTGTAGTAATTGAGAGTGTGAACTATCTGGTTTCACTTCACAGCTCTGCCATGTATTGGCTGTGAAAACCTTAAATCCCTGAGTTTTATTATTTTTAAAATGGAACTATTTAAGATACCTTTGAGCTATTGTGAGTATTTAGTGAGTAAATATAAAGCACTTAAAATGTACTCGGTACATAGTAAGTGTTACATATGTGCTAGCTATGATTTGTTTTATTTTTGTTTCAATGTAATTTATTCTTTATTAAATTTAAAACTTTTCTAGCTTTATTGAGGTATAATTCGCAAATAAAAATTGCATATCTATATATATTTATAGTGTACAATGTGATGTTTTGACACAGGTATACACTCTGAAATGATTATTACAATCAAACTATCATATCTATTACCTCACATAGTTAATATTTAAGATTATTCTCTTAGCAGTTTTCAAGTATACAATACATTATTACCTACTAGCTATGACTTTAAATAATCAAGTTAGAATGATCAATTTGCCAGGACTTTTTGTTACAGATGTCAGAGTCCTATGATCACACATGAAAGGTTTGCTTTTTTCCCTTATATATGACAAATGGAAACATCCCTTGTGGAATTTGACTAGTCTTTTACTCATTCAAGGAATTTCTGAAAATAGGCAGATTTGTTTGACTAATGTCTTCCAAACAAAAAAGGGCTGGCTGTTTTTCTCACAATATTTTACATTTTGAAAAATTCAAAGAGATGAGATTGAAGCTGATTATCAGAATCTGTCTACTGATACAAGTAAGAAATCATTAAACATTGGCTAGCTATAGTAAATAGCAATGGAAGGGTAACTTACACCTCTTTGCTCTAGAGGAGGCTCTTCTGTCACCTCTGTGTTGACTGGTTCATAGTTAGCAAAAGTATCTTGTAGGGTGACTCCAAAGACAGCGAGATTGTGTGCAGCTTCTGCTCTCAGACTCCCTGGGTCAAATCTGAACTTTGCCACTGGTCATCAGCCAGTTGACTTTGGATGTGTTTCCAATGCACCAGTTTCCTCATTTGTAAAAAGGTGATAATAGTAACAATTACCTCACAGGGCTGCAAAGAGAATTACAAGAAAAAGTCTCTGTGTAGGACCAACATAGGACCTTGCACATAGGAAGTGCTCAATAAGTAATGTGTCATTTAGTACAAAGCATGTGTTATTTGGGAGCTTTTTTTTGTTCTAAGTTGTAAGTCATCCTATCTCCAGTTAGGCAGTATGTCATACATGAAAGTTTGGGACAGGGGGGTTCATTTTTTAAAAAATAATTCAGTGTTTTTAGCATAATCACTGTATGTGCAACCATCACCAAAATCGATTTTAGAACATTTTGATGACCCCCCAAAAGGAACCTCATACCCAATAACTCTCATTTCCCCCTCCCCCATCCACCTAGCTAGCCCTAAGCAACCACTAATCTACTTTTTGTCTCTATAGACAAAAAGTCTACAGTCTATAGATTTGCCCATTCTGGACATTTCATGCGAATTAAATTATACTATAGTCTTTTGTCATTGGCTTCTTTCATGTAGCTTAATATTTTCAATTTATCTATGTTGTAGCAAGTATCTGTACTTCATTTCTTTGTATGGCAGAATAATCTTTCAGGGTATGGATAGACCACATTTTGTTTATCCAATTATCCATTGATAGGCATTTGAGTTGTTTCTACCTTTTGGCTATAGGGAATAATGCTGCAGCGACTATTCATGTACATGTTTTTGTATGGATGTATGTTCTTATTTTTCTTAAGTATATGTCTAAAAGTGGAATTGTTGGGTTATATTCCATTTGAGGAACTGTCAGACTGCTTTCCAAAGCTGCTGCACCATGTCATGTCCCCACCAGCAATGTATGTTTGAAGGTTCCAATTTCTCCACACTTTCACCAATACTTATTATTTTTGTTTATAGCCATTCTAGTAGGTATGAAGTGATATTTCATTGTGATTTTAATTTGTATTTCCCTGATAACTAGTGATGTAGACCATCTTTTTATGTGTTTACTGGCCATTTGTACATCTTCTTTGGGAAAATATCTATTCAGATCTGTTGCCCATTTTTTAATTGGGTTGCCTTTTCAATTATTGAGTTGTAACACTGATAATTTTTATTGAGCCATTAATTGCTGTTCACACTTGACCTTGCACACAAATCCCTGGGGACTTGGTTAAAACGCAGACTCTGCTTCACTTAGGTCCCTTCAGGAACCTAAAAGTCTACATTTTCCAGTAGTCCCAGATGGTGTAGTCCATGGACCCTACTTTTGAAGTAACAAAGACACTTTATTTTTTTTTTAGACGGATTGTCACTCTTTCATCAGGCTGGAGTGTAGTGGTGCGATCTCGGTTCACTACAGCCTCCACCTCCCAGGTTCAAGCAATTCTCCTGCCTCAGCCTCCCAAGTAGCTGGGGTTACAGTTGCACACCACCACGCCTGGCTAATTTTTGTATTTTTAGTAGAGATGGGGTTACACCATGTTGGCCAGATGGTCTCGATCTCTTGACCTTGTGATCCGCCTGCCTCGGCCTTGCAAGGTGCTGGGATTACAGGTGTGAGCCACTGCAACTGGCCAACAAAGACACTTTTTAAAATGCTTCATGATTGCCTTTTTATGTATTACACAGAAAAGCCATTTGAAGAGAGAAACACAAAACCTACATTTTATTTATTCTTTCCTATCTTCACTTCCACAAATGGAACTGTTAGAGAAATGTAAAATATAATGTTTTCTCACTATTTTTAAAGAGTTAACAATGTATTAGTGTCTGAAAATGAAGATATATTTAGAGCAATTTAACTTTTTCTCAAATACTTGTATTATAATTTAAAGCATTTAGAAGCAGTATTTGCCAAGTGATTAGATGTACTTTCAGTTTTAAAAATAGTTTTGGCTACAAATGTAGCTGTAAGTTTGTACTTTCTAGTACGTATTTATTATCTTTTGCCTTTAAAAAACAGTTTGAGGGACAGTCTCCTTCTAATGAAAGTGCATTCATCATCTTCTTTGGTCATGCTTCATTGGGAGGCATTTGTATTGGTGTAGGAGAGGAAAAAAGGGGAGGAGCCCCGGCTGAACCAGCAGGATTTGTAGAATTAGTGGCCAACATGTATCTCATAGATGTATGTGCCTACAGTCTTGGCAGCATCCCAATATAATGGTATACTATTCCCAGGGACTTAAATCCCCCCACAGTGTGAAAGAGCAATGGAAAACAAGTTTGGAAAAAAAAAACTGCAAATGAAAAAAATCAATGTAATGAAATCAATTGTGAACACAATTGATTTGAGTTTGTTCAAATTAGTTGTTTTTTGTTTAGTTTTGGTAGCCATCATCTTTATAAATACCTCACAGATACCCTAAAGGATGTATGATTTCACTTTCAAGGGGATTTTCTGGCCTTTAATGAGTCACAGCAGTAGTTATCACTAGTTGCAGTGGCTGGTAATATAATTTGGAGGTGCTTTCTGTTCTGTAGTGACATTAAAATAGAAAATATGAACACAGAAAATGATTTCTCTAGGGATGCACATACATGGTTACAGCTCATTATGAACCTGTCAACATTTTCTCCTCTGCCCTTCCTTGGGGGAGATTTTGTCTCCTGACGCAGTTTTGAATGAGAGTTTCCCAGTGCTGAGTCTCGTACCTTTTACAGTAAAATATTTGCCCAGATGAAGTCATCTCCTTCAGAATTTGAAATTTCCCTCTGAAAATGTGGCTAAACCACAAGCTATAAAGAATCATAATAATTCATTTAGAGATATCTTTTAAGCAGCTGGAACCACTAGAAATTTTCTGGAGTATAGATGTTGGTAAGTTAGGCCAAACAGCTCTGCCCCCAGATAAGCAGCCCTTAGGGAATTTTCCATCTCTGAAAGTAAGAAGGACTACAGGAAATCAGTTCATTGATAGAGTTAGTTAATCAAGATGTTATTTCTGGCACCTTTTAATAATTAACATTTATTATACACACATTGATAAAGTTAGAAAATACTCTGAAATATTGGAACTATAATTTTTAAATTTAGCTTAAATAGTAAAATTATCATTTGTAACATTATACTACAGTAATACTATAGTATCACCATACAGATACCACTATGGGGCTGATTTGTTATAGAGATGTTTCATAATCTGTTGTTTAAGATTGTTTTCTTTTTCTCAGTGGGCCCATGATTGTCCAAATGTTTCTCTAAAGAAAGTCCCCTTGAGTAAAAGTGGCTTCTTTGGTCATGAAAGCAAGAGATCCTCCATAAGCAGAGTGAAAGTGATAACCCTTCATTGGTGAGAAAATATTCCATTTTTTGGATGGGGGAATCTTCACATTGTTATGGTTTGACCTTAGAATATAGAGCGGGGGGGATGCCCATGCCTGGCTGCTGGGGCCCTGGGGCTTCATCTCTTCTGAGAGTAACAGTGTTGCCTTTACATCTTTTCCACTCTATATCTCAATTTTTAAGCCACTTCTTAAATAGTATAAAAATATCCTCTTCTCTTTCCTTTTTCCCCCTTCCTTACTTTTCTTCTTTTCTTCCTTCCTTTTATCCCTCAAAATTTGATGAGTACACTCATGTATACTGGAGAGTATTCCAGGTATGAGGATAGAAGTGGTCCTCAAGATGATAGGTATGATGTGACCCCTGAGACAGTCATAGCCTGGGGCCCAGAAAGGAGGCAATATAGATATAGGCAGAAAGATGATGAATTTTCTTCTGGCTGTGTTGAGTTTTAAGAGCTGGGAGCATGTGTCAAGCCCCTGGTACAGTGCCTACCACATAGTAGCCTGAGATACTGAATGGAAGCCACCATCAGTGCTCTTCTTTGGTCATGTGACCTTGGGCAACCTCCACCACTCACCATTCTGGGCCTCTAGTCGCTCTTCTGAAAAAAAAGATATCGTTGAATTAGATGACTCTAGAAGCTTCTTCCTTCATGAGAAGCTGTTGGTACCCTCTATATGTTTCCTAGACACACACCTGATGGCAAGTACCTACTAAGAACACCTACAGCTCTCTTTCTAGTGCTTTCTTTCTGATCATGGGAACATACTCTGCCATCACAGGGCAAGCTTCAGAAGTGACAGAGAGTTAATGACCCTAGGAGCAGCCCTCAACTGGTGATGGATAAGGAGTCGGTGGGAAATTCCAGGTTAACTCTTTCAGGGTAACTCTGAAGCATATCCACTCTGTCTTGCAGAGTCTCCCTGCAAGACTGAGTACCAGTTTCCCTCGGTGATAAGTATATTGTTAACTCATGTTTTATTGACTTCTTTCTCTTTCCTATCTCACCTCCTCTCACTCCCCTACCATTGTTTCCTGGTGTTACCTCCTGTGGTCAGCAGAATAATATCCCAAGAGATGTTCACATCCTAACCCTGGGACTTGTGACTCTGTTCTCTTAGATGGCCAAAGAGGCTTTGCAGATGCAGATTAAATTAAGGATCTTGAGATGGGGAGATTGGCCTGGGTTGTCTGGGTGTGCCCACTGTAATCACAAGGTTCTTATAGGTGAAAGAGGTAGGCAAAGGAGTCAGATTCAGAGAAGGAGGTATGACAACAACAGAGTTAGAGAGAAATGGGAAGATGCTATATGGCTGGCTTTGAAGGAGGAGGAAGGTGCCACAAGCTCAGAATTGCAGGGGGCTTCTAGAAGCTGGACAATGACAAAAAAAAGGGGGGCTCCCCCCATAGGACCTCCAGAAGGAATGCAACTCTGCCAATATTTTGGTTTGAGCCCAGTGAGATCCGTTTTGGACTTCTGATCTCCAGAACCAAAAGAGAACAGATGTCTGTTGATTTAAACCACTAAATTTGTAGTAATTTGTTACAGCAGTGACATGAAATTAATACTCCTCTTAAATAAACCATTTGCTCAGGAATTGTTGTTTCAGCATCTGCTTGTGGGAGAACCGAAATTCAGACACTTCCTAATCTGATATTGTATGCTTATTTTTACCTTAGTTAAAATACAAATGTTTTTCAGTTGTTCAATAGCAATTAGTTGTCGTGTCCTATATGCTTGATGTTCCTGTAAGGCAAGTCACAAAGATGAAATTAACTCAGCCCTTCCTTGCATAAAACTTACATTCTAACAGTGGAAATAGGGAAATGACACAAAAATTGTTGTATGTGTCTTGTACTATTGAGCACTTTTTTGTTGAATAGTCAAATAACTATAAGCATTTATAACACATCTCCTGTGAATGTTGAGCAAAGCATCAAGTAGATAAATACATGCCATACACAATGATGTATAACACAATGTCATAGTCACTGCCAACAACAACAACAAAAAACACATTCTCAAATCTAATTTTTAATAAAATGACAGTATTACCCTAAAAGAGGCCAATCTTATTCTGTCAGTAGAAGAGAAGGAAGAAGAACAAGGAGTTCTCAGTGTAAACAATGTAGGGATCCCATTTTAGGGAAACTGAAACACTGATTTCACCTTCTAGATTCCCATAAAAAGCATGGAAAGTTTATTTTGTTCCCAAGGAAATTCACTGTTGTTTAGCTTCTGAACCATCAGCACATTAAAAAAAAAGATAATTTACTGCAGCATTTTGGCTGTGAAATATGCGGAAAGAAAGTTGAAGTCACATTCATAAGATATGAGTTCGAATCCTAGATCTGTCACTTCATAAAATCATGAGCTCTCATACAACAATTTAACTGTTCTGAACTGCAGCTGTAAAATAACAGTCATGGATGGAGGCCAGCACACACTAATGTCCCAAGCCCTTTCTCTGTTTTATATGGTTGGGCATGAAGTAGAGTAAGGTTTTTCAACCCTTTAGGGTGAAATTTTGGAATCCTTGTTGCTTTCATTTCTGCTTTCAAAATGGCCAATTTCTCTACCATCTCTCTTCCACCCACTTTTCTTTCAATCTCTTGTCACACACAGTCAAGAGTAGCCAACATATGCTAACATTTTAAATCTAAAGGTGCTTGCTTTGAAGGTGTGTGGTCGGCCTTCCAGGTTATCACAGGTGAAAGTTGTAGCAAGTTTTTTGCTGCCACATGATATGAGTGACCTGTCTTTCTAACCCCTGGTATCTAGTTCCTCTCTGTTACCTGAGGGCTAGCCAGTTCTAAATTCATTATTACGTCTTGGTTATGGCAGCTCCTCACTTTAAGATTCAAATATCTCAACTAGGGTAGTCCTGTTGCTGCATCAAAAAGCTAATTGCTAGAGGCCAGGCGCAGTGGCTCATGCCTGTAATCCCAGCACTTTGGGAAGCCAAGATGGGCGAATCATGACGTCAAGAGATCGAGACCATCCTGGTCATGGTGAAACCCTGTCTCTACTAAAAATACAAAAATTAGCTGGGCGTGGTGGCACGCGCCTGTGGTCCCAGCTACTCGGGAGGCTGAGGTGGAAGAATCGCTTGAACCCAGGAGGTGGAGGTTGCAGTGAGCCGAGATTGCGCCACTGCACTCCAGCCTGGTGACAGAGCAAGAATCCATTTCAAAAAAAAAAAAAAAGCTAATTGCTGGAAAAAACAAACTGCACATTTTTGTGACTTAACACAAATTTAGTTTTTGTTTGCATTGGAATTAAATCAGGCATTTGGAGAGCACACTTCCATGTGGGGATTCAAGGACTCAGGCTTCTTCTGTCTTATGGCACCCCATGTTCAATCTGTGTGCTCTATGGAATGGCATGAGAAAATTACAGATCCCATGAGCCTGACCTGGAAGTGACACACATCAGTCCTGCCTTTGACCAGAACTCTGATCATTTCATTGACCATTACTTGATCACATGGCTGCATCCTAGCTATAAGGGAGTTGGGGAAATGTGAACTTCGGCTTAGCATAATCCCTTAGTCATTAGCTAGTCATCTCTGTCTTCTTGTGCTTACTTCAAAATGTTGCTATGTGGATGAAAAATGTAAAATTGATGTGAGAGTTCCTTTTAGAGTAAAACGTATGGTACAGATGAGAGGGATTGATTTTGTTCAAAGAAACCTCATTACCCATTATGATTGGATTATCCTGATAGTACAAATAGTTCAGCACCTAATTGGTTAATCGATTTAATGAACTTGAGCCCTAATCAATAGGTGTTAACATTGCCTTTTGGGAAAATGCCTGTTTCCTTGCTGGCTGTTGACAGCAGGTCAATCTCAGCTTTGAGAGGCTGTCAGCATTTCTTGTTTCATGATCCCTCAGTCTTGAAAGCCAGCAATGGTATGTCAGGTCCTTGTTATGCTTCCAATGTCTTTGACTTCTTCCTTTTTAATTTTTTATTTTTGAGACAGGGCCTCTGTCTCCCAGGCTGGAGTACAGTGATGCAATCACGGCTCACTGTGGCTTCAACCTCAAAAGCTTAAGCGATCCTCCCACCTCAGCCTCCAGAGTAGCTGGGACCACAGATATGCAGCACTCTACTCAGTCAGCTAGTTAATTTATTTTTCTATATACAAGGTTTCCCTAAGTTTCCCAGGCTGGTCTTGAACTCCAGGGTGAATCTATCCTCCCGTGTTGGACTCCCAAAATGCTGATATTACAAATTCACACCTGAAAAGCCACCATGCCCAGTCTTTGACTTCTTTCCTTTAAAGGGCTAATGTGATTAGAGCACGCCCACCCAGATAATCTCCATATGTAAGGGTAAGTGATTTGAGACCTTAGTTACATCTGCAAAATCGCTTTCTAGCAGCACCTAGTTAGTATTTAATTTAGTAACCATGGGATGGGAATCTTAGGAAGCTATCCTTAGAATTTTACCTACTGTAGTTATCTGAGTTGCCTGAATTCACATGGCTAGAGAGTAGTGAGTAAAGCAAGGGTTTAAACCCCAGTCTATCTGGCATCAGTTTATGCCCCTTCTACCTATCAGGTGGCCCCTCTATGAAAATAAGTGATGGACATTACCACCAAAAGAATTTTCTAGAAGGAAAGCCCAACCCTAATTCCTAACCTAGAGGAATGTCTTAGTTTATTTGTGCTGCTATAACAAAATACCATGCACTGATTAATTTATAAAGAACAGAATTTTATTTCTCACTGTTAAAGACCCCAGCAATGTCACTTTCTGGTGAGGGCTGCTATCTGCATAAAAATGATGCTGTCTGCATCTTTCAGAGGGGAGGAATGCTGTGTCCTCACACAGCAGGAGGATAACAAAAAGGGGCCTAAGCTAATTACCTCTGGCCCTTTTACAAGGCACAAATCCACTTACTAGGGCTGAGCCCTTATTATTTGACCATTTCTACAAAAGCTCGCAGCTCTCAATACCGCCACAATAGGGATTAACTTTCATCATAAATTTTGGAGGGGACAAAAATATTCAAACCTTAGCAAGGCATATAATTTAAATAATTATTACATTTAAAATGGTAGATTTAGTATTTAAAAATTATGTACCAAAGTAATGCTGGATCTTTCTCAAATGCCAACTACCAAAGAGATGGTATTATTGTGGGCTATGTAGACAGATCTGGATAAAGTCTAAGGGCCACCACTTACTTGCTCTGATTCCCCATGCCTCAGTTTCTGCACTGTAGGGATAATAATAACAGTATCTTCGGGTTGTGTTGAGATATTGAAATTTTAACACTTATCATAGTTCCTAGGACACTGTAAGCACTCAATAATTGCTAACCACGACCATCACTACCATTATCATCATCATCATGTTATTGTTACCACCAACCTTCAGCCCAGATGTTGGATATCTATTAAACATATTATCAAATATTTATAATTTTATATCAATAACATATAAAATAAATCATGTCCATTCATCAAATGAGCAGAAAAACTATCATCCCATGATCTTATTTTTAACTTGCATTTGCTTCTGAAATCTCAGCTGTAGATTAGTAAATGTAATACTTGGTAATTTTTTGATCTGATGTTTTATCTGACCTTCCTGTAATTTAGAGTTTGTACACTTGATTCTAATTCTGTCAGTAATTTAAATGAATATAAATTTAATATCATAGCTCGTGAGACTTAGTGTCACTTTCAAAGTCCTCCTGTCAACCTGCCCTTCTCCTTTTTCCTCTTGATCCAAGATCCATTATTCTAAGGTTTCTAACACGTTTCATTTTACTTATACTCCAGACTTGAGCTTGCTGTAAACAAGATATTTATTTTTAGATCTTTTTGCTCTGCATTTTACTCAGTGCCTTTCTCTTTCTGAGTTTTAACAACATTCCTAGGCTACTGCTCAGCCAACATTTTAAATATGACAAAAATAAATGCGATGGAGGGAAGACTCTGTGGCAACAACAGAAGTGCCTGTTGAGTCCCCTTTGGATGGAAGCCTGAGACCCCTGGGTGGTTTAAGCAGAAATTGGAGTGAAGAAATGCGAAGCACAGAGGTGTCAGAAGGAAACTTCAAGAGTGTTTATAAACAGTATATGCTACAGAAGGTGCAGGGCTACCGAGACCTCAATTAGGAATGGGGGGTATGGTTAGGAGAGGCCACTATGGTGCAGACATCACACCCCAATTTCTGTAGAAGTCAGCGATGGAAATGCCCAATGGTCCAATAATGTTCCCATTGGTGCCAGACCCAGAGCTTTGGTTTTTATCACCTTACATGGATTTTACACATTATTAAGACATAAGCTCGAGGAGACAAATTTCTTATTAACAAAACCTGAAATCTTTCTAGCACTGCTACTTTCCCCCAACACCTGTACTAGCCACCCATGACATCCTCGACAGATTAGTGTGCCTCCTCTGCTTTCCATGTTAACCTTTTTGCATCCATATCATTCCCTTTAAAACAGAGCTTCTCAACTATGACACCATTGACATTTGGAACCAGACAAATCTTTGTGGTGGGGGCTGTCCTGTGCATTGTGGGATGTTTAGTGGCATCTCTCACTTCTACCCATTAGATGCCAGAAACCCCTCCTTAAGTTGCTACAACCAAGAATGTCTCCAGATACTGCCAAATGTCTCCAGACACTGCCAAATGTCTCCTGAAAGTCATGATTGTCAGTGCTAAAGAACTACTAGTGTAGAACCCCTCTTTCCTCTGCTCTACTAGTTTGTCCTTCCTTGGTTTCCTTTATAACTCTGCTCCTAGCTCACCTGTACAAAACAATTCATTCATTAATCCACCTAGCTCTAAGCTTTTTCATCACTAAGTACCTTCTGTCCCGCTGGGCCTAGACATAGATTTTACCAATTATGTTTTTTGCCATAGCCTCCATTTGGAATAAATCAGTTTTTGTTACTCCTTCCATATGTAATGAAAGAATAAGTTTGACTTCACTTTTAAAAGTATCTCCAGAGTCCCTACTAGCATATTCTGCACAAAATGGCTTCAGTAAAACTTTGATTCAATGAGCAGAACTACATTTTTTTTTTTAAGGCAGAGTCTTTCTCTGTCACCCAGGCTGGAGTGCAATCTCAGCTCACTGAAACTTCCACCCTCGGGATTCAAGCAATTCTCGTGTCTTTGCCTCCCGAGTAACTGGGGTTATGGGTGCCCTCCATCACACACAGCTAATTTTTGTATTTTTAGTAGAGAAAGGGTTTTGCCATGTTGGCCAGGCTGATTTCAAACTCCCGACTTCAAGTGATCTGCCTGCTGCTGGGATTACAGGCGTGAGCCACTGCGCTCAGCCAGATCTGCAATTTTCCATTACTACCAGTTGCATTGCTTGATTTTTATTTATTTAGCACTTTTACCATTACTGAATTGCTTCAGGATTGAAGAGAATGAATCTTTAGAATCTCTATTGAAATAAGGAATTAAAGAGTTGTGATTTCTTTTATTCTGCTAAGAACTTCCAATGTACTCATTTGATGAAAAATACATTTTTAAAGTAAATATTCCCAACATACTTTGGACCACTGTACCTTTCAGCTATATGGCATGTACCTGGGTATGCAGACACTACACTATTTTTGTTGTAGATTTAGCAGTTATTTTGTGTACAATTGACAGACTTTTTTTTTTTTTCCAGGTCCTCCCTGGGAGTTAATTTTGTGATACCCTTCATATTTTCTCATGTCCCCTTAGTATTCACTCTATTCATGGAAGGCTGCTTATTGGGAACACCTAAAACTCTGCAACCTGAGGGCATTTTTTCTAACAATAAGAATTGCCTGAGTATTAATAGCCAAGACAGCAATTCTCCCAGCCCGCAGCCCTTAGGAAGGCTGAGGTAGGAGAATTGCTTGGGCCCAGGAGCTGGAGACCAGCCTGGGCAACATGGCTAGACCCTGCCCCTACAATAATAATAATAATAACAACAACAACAACAATGATAATAACTGGGTGTGATGGTACATGCCTGTAGTTCCAGCTACTTGGGAGACTGAAATGGGAGGATCACTTAAGTCCAGGAATTTGAGGCTTCAGTGAATCGTGATTGTAGCACTGCACTCCTGACTCCAGCCTGGGTGACAGAGTAAGACCCTGTCAAAAAACCAAAACAAAGCAGAAAAAACAAAATGAGAAAAGAAAATACAAGCAGCTCAGCTGGATTGATGGGGATTTGGCAAATAGCTGCCCCAGCTTCCTAGTTCCCTAGTTAGGACAACTCTGAGGCATATTCCATACTTTTTCTCAGTATTACCTAGTAGGATTGATAAAATTGCTCACAAAAGTAACTTGTGTGATAACACACCTCTGTTGGTTTCCTTCCCTTCTCTGTCTCACCTTCCAAATAAACTACTTACACTCAAATCTTTGTTTCAGACTCCACTTGTAGGAGAACCCAAACCAAGAATCCATGTTATAAACATGACGATTCAATATGTTTAGAGAAATCTTGAGCTAATTCACAAAGGCTTGTTAATGAAATGCTGTTGATCAGTGTTGTCACCAAATGTTCTAAGGCCTACACTCTGGGTGGGCCAGACTGCATCAGGGACTGCTGTGCACTGATGTGTATGTCTGTGGTGATGTGGGCAATGTTATTTTTCTTGGGTTTATTGTGAGTAAAGCTTTTGGAAATTATGTTTTCCCACAAGTTCCACAAATGTTTTCACATTTTAGAAATTGTTTGAGCATTCTCTAAGCCATAACTTTGAAAGTCAAACAGTTTGGCTGTTGATATTATTTTTAAAGAAACAACAATTTTGTTTTGTTTTCAATTTTGGCTTTTGTTATGCTTTGCAATCCTTTCTTGCTCTCACAGCCGTAACTTACTTTGTCTTGTACGTACTTTTGCATAATACTCGTGGAGATATTTCACAGACATTTTCGTATGGATATGATTGCAGTATTTTTTTACTGATAATATTTTACATTCTCACAAACCCCCTAAACAATAAGATTATAATCATGGTTTAATGATAGAGAAGACCAAGTTCCAGAGAGTTTAAGTGAGTTTCTGTTCAGCACTTTTATCTTGTAATGAATTAGCAGAAACATTTATTCATGTGATAAGCAATTCTGCAAAGACAACAAAGAGAATGTAATCTCCAAGGGAAGCAGAGTGTGTATTAGCAAAGCTGTAGGGTAGGGGAACTTGGGGATGAATGGATACAGACCTCAGCAATCTTCCTAGGTCTGGTTTTCTTTTAGATTTGTTAATTCACCACATTCTCATGTAATGGAAAGAGTAAACATTCTCTGTATGCTAGCATTCTTTTACAAAATGAACACCAGTGAACCAGACATCAAAGCAGCATTTTCCCAGTGCTTTTTTCACCTTCTAGAAAACCTCCTTCACTATTGCTGTCAGTCTCTGGTGGATTATCAGCACCATTAACACTATAGTCCATATTTTCTGTATCACCAACCAGGATACCATGAGCACTATGTGTTGGTTTATACACAGTCTTTATTGCACTTGCACTAAATTTATATCTGGAGTGAAGTGGAAGTGCACCATCATCTCAAATGTCAGCACTAAATTTTGAAGTCAGGTCCAAAGCTAATAGATTCTGTTTCTTCCAGGAGCTAGAATCTTGCCTTTGATAGCCAGCTCTGAATAGGTCCCGACTTGACGATTGCCATCCCTTATGTTGGACTCAGTATGAGTCCTTTGCTTGTTATCTGCTGTTGGTACCTGAGATTCTCTGGAGGCCAGTTAAACCCCTTTGACCCTTCCACCGACAATGAACTTGAGTTATGACTAAGCCATTCTGCATGGGTGAGTATTCAGGTGGGAAAACAGAAAATATGTAGATGTTTCAAGAAGAAAGATTTATTACAGGAGAGAAAGGCTTACTAAAGCATTAAAAAGGACTGACACTAGCATTCAAGAAATTAGGAAGATAGTAACAGCAGGTAAGCACCACTGATGGTCTCAGATACCTACTGTACCTGAAAACATCTAGCAACACCTCCCATTGGCCATCGGCCCATACCTATTAATCTGTCTGTCATCACCATATTGGACTTTGGCTTCTCTTCTGCCTTGTGAATGTGTCGCATTTGTGTGACCTCACCCTGAAGTATATGGCAAGGAGTCTGGAAAATGTAATTCCCAAACTTCTAGCTGCTCAGATACAGAAAAGAACATATAGGAAAGAATATAGTTCTGAGTAGCCTACTGATAGTTCAGGCCATATTGTGTTTCTAGGAATTTTCTGAAACTGATCTGTGAGCCTGGGGTGCCCAAAGAAGAGGATGTTATTCCTCCAAAACAGGAGGTGCTAAGAAAAACATTTCTGATCTGGGACGGGGCAATAGAATCAGGGAGAAATAGCAACTGGGGATGTGATGACCCTCAAAATTAAGATTCAGTGATAGTTGTTGATGTGAAACAGGAAAAGATTGGGACCTATGCTTCACACAGAGCTACCAGAAATATGTTGTACACTTTAATCAGCTGGCTGAGTGTCTTCTCTACCCCTTTATGTCAAGGTCAGAGTCTTTGGATAAGTTTTCTCCTTCAGATACAAACCTTGGAAAAAGTCTCCGGGAGGCAATGAGATATGTCCAGGAGGTCATCCTTGCACACCTGCTCCATTCAGCCAGTCCTGTCGGGCATGGGACCTGGCCAGGAGTGGTAGAACAACTTTTGGGATTGTTTTTAGTGGCATATTCTACTTGTCATCTGATTCATAACATTTGCTTACAGAAGCCCATGCTTTTGGCCTAGATACAAGACTGAAAGGCTGAAGCATCCATGAAATTGACCTAATGCTGTATAAATATATTACTACATGTTACAAGCCATAAAGTCTGATTTATTCCTCATAGAATGCTGTCAGTTTTTTTTTCATCATGATGTGAAATAGTCTTTGTATATTCATTATTACATTTTGTGAAGAAATCTTATTTAGATGAATTAATACTAAATATCAAATAATGGTATATTTTTCTCTCAAGAATATATTATAAAACCAAAACCCTGTAAGAGAAATTGTTTTCTTGGATAAGTCAAATAAAAAGTACTGTAGCTAAGCACTTAATTTACTCAAACTGAGATACTAACTTCTAATTTTCTTAATATGTTATTAATACTTTTAATCTTTTCTTAGGAAATTTTTATGGAAATTGTATTCAATAATATTATGAAGTTGTTACAAAATTCTAGTTGGAAGCCTATACTTTCAGGAATCATTTCTATAGTTTCTTACTAGAGAAGTTTCTCTGAACGTGTAGAGCACTGACCAATATCATCCTGATACCAAAACCTGGCAGAGACACAACTAGAAAAAAAAAATTTAGGCCAGTATCCATGAGGAACATCAATGCAAAAATCTTCAATTAAATACTGGCACACTGAATGCAACAGCACATCAAAAAGCTCCTCCATCACGATCAAGTAGGCTTCATCCCAGGGATGCAAGGCTGGTTCAACATATGCAAATGTGTAAACATAATCCATCACATAAACAGAACCAAAGACAAAACCACATGATTATCTCAATAGACGCAGAAAAGGCCTTTGACAAAATTCAACAGCCCTTTATGCTAAAAGCTTTCAATAAACTAGGTATCCGTGGAACATATATCAAAATAATAAAAGCTATTTACAACAAACCCACAGCCAATATCATATGGAATGGGCAAAAACTGGAAGCATTTCCTTTAAAAGCTGGCACTAGACAAGGGTGCACTCTCTCACCATTCCTATTCAACAAAGTATTGGAAATTTTAGCCAGAACAATCAGACAAAAAGAAGTAAAGGGTATTTAATTAGGAAAAGAGGAACTCCAATTGTCTCTCTTCACAGACAACATAATTATATATTTTGAAGACCCCATTGTCTCAGCCCAAAATCTCCTTAACATGATAAGCAACTTTAGCAAAGTCTCAGAATACAAAATCAATGTGCAAAAATCACAAGCATTCCTATATAACAATAACAGAGAGAGAGCCAAATCATGATGAAACTCCCATTCACATTTGCTACAAAGAGAATAAAATACCTAGGAATATAACTAACGAAGGGCGTGAAGGACCTCTTCAAGGAGAACTGCAAACTACTGCTCAATGGAATAAGAGAGGACACAAACAGATGGAAAAATATTCCATGCTCGTGGTTAGGAAGAAGCAATATCTAGAAAATTACCACACTGCCTAAAGTAATTTATAGATTCAATGCTACCCCCATCAAGCTACCATCCACCTTCTTCACAGAACTGGAAAAAACCACCTTAAACTTCATATGGAACCAAAAAAAAAAGCCCACATAGCCAAAACAATTCTAAGCAAAAAGAGCAAAGCAGGAGGCATCATGCTACTGACTTCAAACTATACTACAAGACTACAGTAATCAAAACAGCATAGTACTGGTACCAAAACAGAGATATAGACCAATGGAACAGAACAGAGGCCGTGGAAGTAATGCCACACAACTACAACCATCTGATCTTTGACAAACCTGATGAAAACAAGCAATGGGGAAAGGATTCCCTGTTTAATACATGGTGTTGGGAAAACTGGCTTAGCCATGTGGAGGAAGCTGAAACTGGACCCCTCCTTACACCTTATACAAAGATTAACTCCAGATGGATTAAAGATTTAAACATAAGGCCTAACACCATAAAACCCCAGAAGAAAACCAAGGCAAAACCATTCAGGACATAGGCATAGGCAAGGACTTCATGGCTAAAATACCAAAAGCAATGGCAACAAAAGCCAAAATAGATAAATGGTATCTAATTAAACTTAAGAGCTTCTGCACAGCAAAAGATACAGTCATTAGAGTAAGCCAGCAACCAACAGAATGGAAAAAAAATGTTGCAATCTATCCATCTGACAAAGGGCTAATATCCAGAATCGACAAAGAACTTATACAAATTTACAAGAAAAAATCAAACAACTCTATCAAAAAGTAGGTGAAGGATATGAACAGACACTTTTCAAAAGAAGACATTTATGCAGCCAACAAACATATGAAAAAAGGCTCATCATCACTGGTCATTAGAGAAATGCAAATCAAAACAACATTGAGATACCACCTCAGGTCTCTTAGAATGGCAATCATTAAAAAATCAGTAGACAACAGATGCTGGAGAGGATGTAGAGAAATAGGAACCCTTTTACACTGTTGGTAGGAGTGTAAATTAGTTCAACCATTGTGGAAGACAGTGTGGTGATTCCTCAGGGATCTAGAAATAGACCATTTGACCCAGCAATCCCGTTACTGGGTATATACTCAAAGAATTATAAATTGTTCTATTATAAAGACACATTCGCATGTATGTTCATTGCAGCACTGTTTACAATAGCAAAGACCTGGAACCAACCCAAATGCCCATCATTGATAGACTGGATAAAGAAATGTGGCACATACACACCATGGAATACTATACAGCCATAAACAAGGATGAGTTCATGTCCTTTGCAGGGACATGGATGAATCTGGTGACCATCATTCTCAGCAAATTGACACAAGAACGGAAAACCAAACACTGCATGTTCTCACTCATGGGTGAGTGTTGAACAATGAGAACACATGGTCACAGGGAGGGGAACATCACATACTGGGATCTGTTGGAGGTCGGGGGACTAGGAGAGAGATAGCAGCAGGTGGGAAGATTGGGGAGGGATAACATTGGGAGAAATACCTAACATAGGCGACGGGGGAATGGAGGCAGCAAGCCACCGTGGCATGTGTATACCTATGTAACAATTCTGCAAGATCTGCACATGTATCCCAGAACTTAAAGTATAATTTAAAAATAAACTAAAGAGAAAAAAAATTCTAGTTGGAATAATACTTTATAGACTATATATAATATTGAAATTTTGTTTCTTTTATAATGATAAGGATGCAAACAGAAAGGCCTAGTAGCCTCCAGTTAACTAATTGGTAGGTGTGTTATTTAATCTGTATATATTGGAGATCTCCTTTAGTTGCACTGAAAGCCGATTTATCACCTATTTTTGCTATCTCTCATTTTATTGTTTTTCATTGGAATAATGGCCCTGTTTAGACCTTGTGTGAATTTTTTGGTTCACAATGATATGCTAACAGGTCAACAAAATGTTTTATAAATGAGTCATTTTAGCACCTGCCTCTCTTTGTGACCTTTAACACACAATGCTTTAGATCTCTGGACTAGAAAAAGTGACAAGTCAAAACTAAGAATGCTAGGAGACATGTTACTGAAAATAAGGCCTGCAAAAAATCATTTTAAGTTAACCAACAGTAACTTATCAAAGAGTATTATGTTTCACATTGTAGGAGAAACTAAGAATACCAGTATTTGTTCCAGAATTTAACTTCACTTTGATTTTAAGTACAAACATAAGTGTGAATTTCTGCCATTTCCTTCTAGACTTAGGTTATGATGTGAAATTAGTAAATTGATCGTAGCTGCAATCAAATTCTTAATTATTATGAATAATTAATGTTTGCAAAGTATGTTTCCAGTCTTTGCATAGATGTGCTCTTCTGGCTCATGGGAGTATCTTTCTAATTAGTAGGTGGATACGTACTTATTTGTGTGTGCACGCATGTGAGAGAGATACTTTTCTCAATTAATGTACTTCCGATTATATACATCTTGTGAGATTTCATGTAATTGAAAATTAGCTAGAAATAATAATAATACTGATTTGTCTTCATAACACATTTTCATGATGCTTGCACCATTACTCTTGTAATTTATATATTTGAACTTCTTTATTGTTATTAAATTGGATTATCTTATAGTTTTTTAATAGTGGGTATTCCAGCTCTTGACTCACAAAATTACAATTAGTAATTCATTTCTTCAATGAATTTTAATATTGATAAATTATTTCAAATGAATTCACTTAATACCATTTTTATTTTCTTATGAGTTTTCTAATAAAAACAGTTTTCCTCTCTTCCTCTCGTTTTCAACTCAATGGCTTTTTAAAAAAATGATATTAATGTGTAGTTATAATTATGCATTTTTTCCAGGCCCTTATGTCTCTTTTAAAAATAACTTTTATTTATTGTGAGTTTTCTCCCCAAAGCAGAAGTTAGTCCATACACATGGAAATTTCACAATTAGGCAATTAAACTAGAAGTATAACAGCTGACGTGTGTTCAAAGTAATAAAGTTCCAAAATTAGAAAGTGAATCAAATTAACATAAAGGCATTATTAACTTTTTCTGGGAGGCGTGAGTTTGCAAAAGTCTTGGGTAATTTGATTTGCTTATTCTCAAAATAGCCAGTGAACCTTGAGTGACTTTGCATTTCAAAGGTGGGAGCCAGAGGGAAGGTCACTGTTAGTACTGGAGTGGCAAAGAAGAAAGAGGTTTCACTTTGAAATCATCTAGGGTTATGCCTACTGCTCTGTTTTGAGATTCTTAGCTAGATGCTATGAAGAAGTTTTGTTTTGTTTTGTTTTGTTTTTGTGAGAATCAGAAAGTTAATAATTCCTTAATTTGGAACTTCAGGTAGTTTTTAAAACTTCTCCTTGTTTTATAGTTTCTCTGTTGTTTATATCTTACTAACATTCAAATAATAAAGTCATTTTCATTTTTAAAAGAAACAAAAATAATACCATTGTGTGAGAGATCTCTGACTCTAAGCTTCCTGTTTTCTTGATACATCGATTACATGCTAATAGGCTTTAAAACATCTATACAGGAACATTTTAAGATTATTTGAATGAATGATTATGTCATTTCCATTACAGGCTGCTAGACTGCAGTTTCATAGACTATTGATGTGGGTCTGAGGGCAGTTCCCCAAATTAATATGGTGGATCCACTGTTTTGAAAGACCGTTTTCATTTTACACAACTTCTGGCACGTTCTTAAGAAGAATTACACACACACCTTTTAAGTAGTTCCCCCAGTGCAGCTGCTATTCATTCTATTGTCATCCTTGTTATTCAGGTCCGGCCTAGTCCCTTCATGATGTATTGCCCCTGTTGTTCTTGCTTTCTTGCCCTTCCTAAGAGCTCCTGCTCTCTTTTCTGGTCCTTAGGTGGGGCAGCGCTTTTCTTGTTGCATATAGATAGAGTCAGCCCTGGCTCTGGCCCCTCTCAAAGGACATGCTGTATCACGTGTCCAAGGAGGAGTGGTTAGGCCCACAGGGCTTCCATTTCATGAGTGTTGCCACTGGCCTCCGTCTGAGTGTGTTTCACTACCCTAGCCATATGTGGACATCCAGATGTTGCATCCTTGATGTTCATGTGGGACAACAAACGCTTCCTGATGCCAAGGAGGCCAGGGCTTTCTGCAACTTTCCATCTCTGACATGAAAAAGGGAGGTGGACAGGGAAACTTGAAATAACTAGTCCATTTTTGTCCAGAGCTGGTAGAAAATTTGGGTTGGACAGATATAACTTTATTTCCTTTGGGGTCATAGCCAAACTTGATTTTATTTAATGCATCCATTTTGAAAAAGTGTTATTTTTATATACTTATGAATGTTTAAGAGTTCATGTATACATGCAGTTAAAAAATTAAAATGGTCTAAAACAATATGTGCTTTTTTAAAGGTCTCATTACCATCTTGATTCCTGAGTCTACCATTTTACTTACACAGAGATAAGTGATACCAATGTCTTGCATACATTTCCATTTTTCCTGTGTTATTGTATGTATTTATAAGCATGCCCATCTCTGAATCTATCTCTATCTCTACATATACCACTTTTGTACAAATTATACTACCCAGTTTGTACACAATATCTTACACTTAACATACCTGGGTGATAGTTTTATATCTCTGGGTGCACAAATGCTTCCTTTGTTTTAGCTTTTATTTTTAAGGGTTTTATAATCTACTGTATGGAGATTAACTATAAAATAGTGATTTCTTAATTTGTTTAACCTGTCCTCTACTGATGCATATTTCTGTTGCTTAGCATCCTTTGCTTTGGATCAAGGGTTGGCAAATGTCTTCTGTAAAGGCTAAACAGTAAATATTTTAGACTTTGAAGGCTATGTGGTCTCTGTTGAAACCGCTTCACTATGTATTACAAGAACAGACATAGACTATATGTGGCTATGTTCCAGTTAAACTTTATTTATAAAAACAGGCTGCAGTGCAGGTGTGGCCCCTACCCTAGATGTTTCATTTTGAGAGACTGTCATAGCACCTAGCACTGTGATTGGCCTGCAGCAAGTACTTAACTGATAGCTGTTATTTGATTGATGGGTAATTTGTCTGGAAATTTGTCGTTAGAATAAAGAGAATTCTAACCAGTAAAAGATTTGAAAAATGCATTTGTATCAAAACAGAGAAAATAGAAAATGCATGAATTTAAGAGCATTTGACTTTCTGGTGTTTTAAAAAATTGTTTAAGATGATGCCTTGACTTCTTTTCAAAGTGTAGTAAACAGGAATAAGAAAATGATATAATGGAGAAAGGATTATCTACCTCTTTGTAGCACTACTACCCTTCGAAATTTTGCCTCCTGCCCCATGGGCCATCAGTCTAACCAGTAAACTCAGATTCAACCACAAAACTGGGTATGTAACATAGCTCATGGAGTTATTAAACCCACGTGGTTTTAGATGCTGAGTGTATTTTCTTGAAAATTCGTGTCATCCTTATCATGTCCACATACAAATGGCCTCCATAGGCTTTTCCCTGTTTCTGAGGTTCTAGAGAACACATGAAAGTACTTCCCTTTTCATTAAGTACTAAATTTGATGCTTTTAAATTCTTTGAAGTTCTATATTAGGGATGAGTAAACTAAGGCCTGCAGGCCAAATTCAACCTGCTGCTTATTTTTGGAGGTAAAGTTTTATTGGAACACAGTCATATGCATTTGTTTATACATTACCTGTGGCTGCTTTCATGTTACAGCAGACAACTTGAGTAGCTGAAATAGAGAATGTAGAACTCACCGTAATGAAAAAATTCATGGAAGAAACCTTGCCAACCTTCTTTTTGATTGTACTATTTTTTCCTCCAAATTTGAGAATCTAGTGCTCTCTTCTCTGAAGTTGGAGGGGATCTATTGTTATTTTTTTAGGACAGAGAACTTGCAATCAGCATGTTTCCTAGCTTTTTAAAAACAGGCACAGTTGTTTGGTTGATTTATCTTTTCAATATAGTGAATTCCTAGATTATTTGTTGAGCAGACAGTTATTAAACCTCTTATGTTCAAGCCTGGGAATACAAAGACAAATTAGATTGATTTCCTGTTTGGGAAAAAGTTTGGGGGCTAATAGTTAACATAGATAAATAAATTAGTGATTATAGAGAGTCACAGAGGTGTGAAGGAACTGTTATGGGAGGAGGAGCCCTCCATATTATCTTAGAGGATAGTGAAGGCTTGCCAGTGCAGAAAGGTGACATTTTGAAGGATAACAAGGAATTGGACAAACTAGGAAGAAGAACACATTCGAGGCAAGCAGAAGGTACACTAAGCATGTACAAAGGTGCTGA
>NW_016108007.1:433897-440770 GCF_001604975.1 Cebus imitator
GCCACCATGCCCAGCTGATTTTTTGTATTTTTAGTAGAGACGGGGTTTCACTATGTTGACCACGATGGTCTCGATCTCTTGACCTCGTGATCCACCCGCCTCGGCCTCCCAAATTGCTGGGATTACAGGCGTGAGCCACCGCGCCCGGCCTTAAACAGCTTTAAACAGCTTGAGGTAATGGAAGAAGCGGTGACAGAAAAAGAAATGGGTCTCATCATTTTTTTTCATTACAACACATTTTTATTGTACAAATTTGGCAAATACAGAAAACCAGTAAGAAAATTAAATTCATCTGTAATATCATCATCCTATGCTAATAATTTTTAACATTTGATATATGTCATTCCACTTTTTCTATGCATAGATATTAATATACTGTATTTCTTTTTAAAAACAAAATTAAAATTTTGCAAGTCTACAATGTTTCTTTTTAAATAACGTTACACACGTTTTTCATGTCATTGAGCATTCTTGTATAATATGTTAACAGCTACATTATATTTGATTGTATGTATATGCCACAATTCCTTTAATCCCTCACTGTTTAACAGATATATATATATATATTTTTTTTTTGCTGATTTAAAAAAATGGGTACCTTTGTAGATAACTTCTTGTTCACCTTCTTAATCGTCTCCTTTGGTGTCCTCTTTTTTTAAATATTTTATTGCATTTTAGGTTCTGAGGTACATGTGCAGAACATGCAGGAGTGTTGCATAGGTACATACACGGCAATGTGATTTACTGCCTCCATCCCCATCACCTATATCTGGCATTTCTCCCCATGTTATCCCTCCCCAACTCCCTACTCCCCACTGTCCCTCCCCAGTCCCCCTCAACAGACCAGAGTGTGTGATGCTCCCCTCCCTGTGTCCATGTGTTCTCACTGTCCAACACCCACCTCGGATTGAGAACATGTGGTATTTGACTTTCTGTTCTTGTGTCGGTTTACTGATGTTGGTTTACTGATGTTTACTGATGATGGTTTCCAGATTCATCCATGTCCATACAAAGGACACAAACTCGTCATTTTTTATGGTTGCATAGTATTCCATGGTGTGTATGTGCCACACTTTCCTTGTCAAGTCTATCATTGATGGGCATTTGGGTTGGTTCCAGGTCTTTGCTATTGTAAACAGTGCAGCAATGAACATATATGTTCATGTGTCTTTATAATAGAACAATTTATAATCCTTTGGATATATACCTAGTAATAGGATTGCTGGGTCAAATGGTATTTCTATTTCTAGGTTCTTAAGGAATCACCATACTGTCTTCCACGATGGTTGAACTAATTTATACTCCCACCAACAGTGTAAAAGTGTTCCTATTTCTCCACATCCTCTCCAGCATCTGTTGTCTCCAGATATTTTAAAGATCGCCATTCTAACTGGTTGTGAGATGGTATCTCAATGTGATTTTGATTTGCATTTCTCTAATGACCAGTGATGAGCATTTTTTCATAGGTTTGTTGGTCTCATATATGTCTTCTTTTGAAAAGTGTCTGTTCATGTCCTTGCCCACTTTTGAATGGGTTTGTTTGTTTGTTTGTTTCTTGTAAATCTGCTTTAGTTTTTAATAGATTCTGGATATTAGCCCTTTGTCAGATGGGTAGATTGCAAAAATTTCTTTCCCATTCTGTAGGTTGCCGGTTCACTCTAATGATTGTTTCTTTTGCTGTGCAGAAGCTTTGGGGTTTAATTAGATCCCATTTGTCTATTTTGGCTTTTGTTGCCATTGCTTTTAGTGTTTTAGCCATGAAGTTCTTGCCTATGCCTATGTCCTGAATGGTTTTGCCTTGGTTTTCTTCTAGGGTTTTTATGCTGTTAGGTCTTATGTTTAAGTCTTTAATCCATCTGGAGTTAATTTTAGTGTAAGATGTCAGGAAGGGGTACAGTTTCAGCTTTCTGCACATGGCTAGCCAGTTTTTCCAACACCTTTTATTAAACAGGGAATCCTTTCCCCATTGCTTGTTTTTGTCAGGTTTGTCAAAGATCAGATGGTTGTAGATGTGTGGCATTTCCTCTGAGGCCTCTGTTCTGTTGCATTGGTTTGCATCTCTGTTTTGGTACCAGTACCATGCTGTTTTGATTACCGTAGCCTTGTGGCATCGTTTGAAGTCAGGTAGCCTGATGCCCCCAGCTTTGTTCTTTTTGCTTAGAATCGACTTGGCTATATGGGCTCTCTTTTGGTTCCATATGAAGTTTAAGGTGATTTTTTCCAGTTCTGTGAAGAGGATCATAGGTAGCCTAATGGAGATAGCATTGAATTTATAAATTACTTCAGGAAGTATGGCCATTTTCACAATATTTCTTCTTCCTAACCATGAGCATGGAATGTTTTTCCATCTGTTCGTGTCCTCTTATTTCCTTGAGCAGTGGTTTGTAGTTCCTCTTGAGGAGGTCCTTTACATCCTTTGTTAGTTGTATTCCTAGGTATTTTATTCTCTTTGTAGCAATTGCGAATGGCAGTTCATTCTTGATTTGGCTCTCTTCAAGTCTGTTATTGGTGTGTAGGAATGCTTGTGATTTCTGCACATTGATTTTGTATCCTGAGACTTTGCTGAAGTTGCTTATCAGTTTCAGGAAATTTTGGGCTCAGACAATGGGGTCTTCTAAATATACAGTCATGTCATCTACAAATAGAGGCAATTTGGCTTCCTCCTTTCCTAATTCAATACCCTTTATTTCTTTTTCTTGCCTGATTGCTCTGGCCAGAACTTCCAATACTATAATGAATAGGAGTGGTGAGAGAGGGCATCCTTGTCTAGTGCCAGATTTCAAAGGGAATGCTTCCAGTTTTTGCCCATTCAGTATGATATTGGCTATGGATTTGTCATAAATAGCTTTTATTATTTTGAGATATGTTCTGTCGATACCTAGCTTACTGAGAGTTTTTTGGCATAAAGGGGTGTTGAATTTTGTCAAAGGCCTTCTCTGCATCTATTGAGATAATCATGTGGTTTTTGTCTTTGGTTCTGTTTATATAGTGGATTACGTTTATAGACTTACATATGTTGAACCAGCCTTGCATCCCTGGAATGAAGTCTACTTGATCGTGATGGATAAGCTTTTTGATGTGCTGTTGCAATCGGTTTGCCAGTATTTTATTGAAGATTTTTGCATCTGTGTTCCTCATGGATATTGGCCTGAAGTTTTCTTTTTTTGTTGAGTTTCTGCCGTGTTTTGGTATCAGGATGATGTTGGACTCATAAAATGATTTGGGAAGAATTCCCTGTTTTTATATTGTTTGGAATAGTTTCAGAAGGAATGGTACCAGCTCCTTTTTGTGTGTCTGGTAGAATTCACCTGTGAAACCTTCTTGACCTGGACTTTTTTTGGTTGGTAGGCTATTAATTGCTGCCCAACTTCAGTCCTTGTTATTGGTCTATTCAAGGTTTCAACTTCTTCCTGGTTTAGGCTTGGAAGGGTGCGAGTGTCCAGGAATTTATCCATTTCTTCCAGGTTTACTGGTTTATGTGCCTATAGTTGTTTGTAGTAATCTCTGATTATAGTTTGTATTTCTGTGGAATCAGTGGTGATATCCCCTTTATCATTTTTTATTGCATCTATTTGATTGTTTTCTCTTTTCTTTTTTATTAATCTGGCTAGTGGTCTATTTTGTTGATCTTTTCAAAAAAAAAACAGCTCCTGGATTTATTAATTTTTTGAAGGGTTTTTTGTGTCTCTATTTCCTTCAGTTCTGTTCTGATCTTATTTCTTGTCTTCTGCTAGCTTTTGAGTTTTTTTTTTATCTTGCTCCTTTAATTCTTTCAATTTTGATGATAGAGTATCAATTTTAGATCTTTCCTTGCTTCTCATATGGGCATTTATTGCTATAAATTTTCCTCTCAACACTGCTTTAAATGTGTCCCAGAGATTCTGGTATGTTGTATCTTCATTCTCGTTGGTTTCGAAGAACATCCTTATTTCTGCCCTCATTTCATTGTTTATCCAGTCAACATTCAAGAGCCAGTTGTTCAGTTTCCATGAAGTTGTGGGGTTCTGAGTTAGTTTCTTAATCCTGAGTTCTAATTTGATTGCACTGTGGTCTGAGAGACTGTTATGATTTCCTTTCTTTTGCATTTGCTGAGGAGTTTAAGTCTGCTGCAGCAGAACTCATTACTGCCTTTTTTCCCCAGGTGCTCTATCCTGGGACGGTGGGGCTTTATTCATAAGTTCCTGATGGGCTGCTGCCTTTTTTCAGAGATGCCCTGCCCAGCGAGGAGGTAGCCTAGTCATAGTCTGCCAGCAGAGGCATTGCTGAGCTGCCGTGGGCTCTGCCCAGCTGCTGTGTGAACTTTCTTACAGTTTTGTTTATAGAGGTGTACTTAGAATTGCCTCGGTAATGGCAGCCTCCCTTGGTAATGGCGGACTGCCTCAGTAATGGCAGGTTGCCTCGGTAATAGTGGACTGCTTCAGTAATGGCGGACTGCCTTAGTAATGGCAGACTGCCCGGTAGTGGGGGACTGCCTCGGTAATGGTGGATGCCCTTCCCCCCATGGAGCTGGACCGTCCATCCCAGGTCCAGCTGTGTTTGCTGTGAAACTCTCAATCCAGAGCATTTCAGATTGCTGGTCTTTGTGGGGGTGGGACCCGCTGAGCCAGATCACCTGGCTCCCTGTTTCAGCCCCCTTTTTTCAGTTGAATGGGCGACTCTGTCTCCCAGGCATTCCAGGCACCAGTTGAAACGGCTGCGCAGATTTTTGTGAGTTTTTGTGTGGATACCCACTGTGCCGGCTGAAACAGCCATGCTGGAGACTCATAGCACTTTTCCGCCCATGACTCTCCTGGTCTGTGGGCAGTAAAAACTTGTTTGGAAATCTGGTGATCACTCACCCTCTGTGTTCTCGCTGGAACTGCCCTCCAGAGCTGTTCCTATTTGGCCATCTTGGATCATAGGTCCACGAGTCTCATCATTAAAGACAAGAGCGTTGATGATGTAAGAGGTGAAAGTGGCATTGCTTCTTCCTTCCATACCGGCCAGCAGGGGGCCATGACCTAGAGATTGCTGGAATACCAAGGACTGATCTTCTGCAGGAGCTGTTGCCATTTCTGATCCCTTTAAAGGAAGGGCTAATAAAAATCTGTCACTATAGCTGATAAAGCTGTGGATAGAGCAGACGAGTGGACAAGCAGAAGCAGAACAAAAGGTCCCAATAAATTCTGAAAGCAGTTAAACGTAGTAGAGGGAATTTATATGACTTAACTCTAGAATTCCCCATAAGGGGAGCTTCTTCATGGAACTGTGTAAAATTCCTCCTTTTTAAACTGTAGCTGCAGCTCTTTATCTTAGTACAACTAGAGTTGATAAAGTCTTCATGATCCTCTGCAGCCTAGTTCAAGTTAAAACCAAGAGAGAAGAACACAAAAGCAGATTAAGCCCATTCCTTTGCCAAGAAGAAGTGTTACTTCATTTTTATTTGCATCCTGAACGTTCCTTGGAAAAGAACATGACGTTTGGCAATGTCCAAATGCCCGTTGACATTCCTTCGACATCATTTTCTGTTTCCATTTCCTCATTCAGCACAAGGGCTCTCATAAGCTTTCCAGTCAACGATGAAGCCCAGATGTTATGGATAAGCCACAGACTTTGAGGGGAAAATAAGTAAACACCAATAATAAATAATGCCTTGAGGACATACTTTGGCTACCCTCTAAGTATCATGATGGTCAGGCTTCATCGTTTCCCAAGCAGATTGCTTGGATTTTATTTTGGCAGCAAATAACATGGAGCATATGAGTTTGTAAATGGTAGCTCTGTACCAATAATTCCAGATGATGAGCCCATTCCAGCTTTCTTTAACTTGGAGATTTGGGCATGTGTTGTGGTAGGTCTACCTAGCATATCTGTCTAGAATGATTTAGAGGGGCCACTTCTGGGCTGAGTTATTTCTCATACATACATATAATTGGAGGCCATATTAGCCTGCAGTATAACTTGAGAATTAAGATTTGCTCAAAACCAAGGCTGAGTTTGATTAATAGGTAGTAAGTTAGAAACTTCCTTTCATGTGTTCTGATCCAAAATTCCCACTTTATATTGTGGCACCTATAAAATTTTTCTAGTTTAAAGTATGACTTGATGGTACCTAACATGGGGATGGTTTATGGATGAAGTTCTTTGTGTTTACACGTTTTTCCCCCTGATAATTAACACTGGGATAAATAGCAAGGCCCATTTTGCAAAAGGCAGTTTCTTTTCTCATTTTTTTGAGGATTATTCCTGAAATGATTTTGTTCATGTTTTGGCTTCTGTAATATTTCTATTCATTTTTTTCCTGGAATTTTTTCTTTGGGGCTTTTTTCATAATTTTTTTTTGTCTTGCTGTAAACCTAGAAACAAATGGTTAAAATTCAAGGGATTGTTATAGCTCTGAGGGTAAAACTTGCAGCCTGTCGGTGTCATTTGCTACCCATACAAGCTCTTAATATTTTATTTCTTTTGCAGCATTGGGGTTGCTATCTTTCTCATCATGAGTAATCTAGCATTCATGCCGCATTCTATTCATAGCTGTCATATTGTGTCTGATGGGGTGTTTTCAAAACTTTGATTTGCTTCCAGAAAAGACTTCTACATGGGTAGTAGGATTTATGGAGGAAACTTTCAACTAAATACCAGGTATTACCTTCTTGGAAAGGGCAAAGTATCAAACATGAAATATCTCCTTTTTCTTCTTCTTCTCATCTTCTTACTCTTCATTTTTATATTATCAAAGCTCAGTTTTTAGTAACTTTATGTTTCCTTTTTATTACAATCTTTGTACTCTTCAATTGCAGTGTCCAAGGGATAGAAATTTGATTATTGTTGTATGGGAAGAAGCAGGAAGAACTACTTACTTCAACGACTATTTACCGAGCACCTAGTATGTGT
>NW_016108007.1:440870-460863 GCF_001604975.1 Cebus imitator
AATTTCAGAACCTAGTAGGTAGACAGTCACATTAACAGAAAATTTCAGTATAACATATGAAGGAATGAACAGGATATTCTAGAAATATCAAAGGCTCTGAAAGTACGGTGATTTCTATTTTTAAAGAAGGAATTTAGGTTCTGAAATTAAATTCCTGAAAATAAGGGCCACCCTAGACCATACCATAACACTGTTAGCTACAGTTACTTATGCTAATAGTAACCACTTTCCTGTCCCAAGGAACTCCTTTTCTTTAGTCCACAAAGAGCCCTACCTTCACAGGAGATCCAAAACAAGAAACTCTAAGTCTGGTTTTGAGTGTTGGTCTTTTTAAGAAACTCCAATCCACAAAGAATAGCTCTGTTGCAGGAAGTTGCCCAACTGGAGGTTGCCCAACTGGATGTTAACTAGTCAGATAGCAGCCTTGCTGTGGTATAGCACAAGTTGGCCAATTCGTACTGGCATATGGCCTGGCCTCTTGGGTCTTCCTGGTAACTCAAATTACGTTGCAAGCCCTGGTAGCTTTACAAAAGTCTAATGTACCTTTAAGTCTCACCCCATGCACTCAAATATCCTGGAAAGAAAAAGGTGTTAGATCTTGGCCCACTACTCAGGAAAGTGTATTGACCACTGGTTGTATAGTTAAGTAATAGCATTTTGAAGATGATAATGATAGTGATGGTGGTGTTGATGATAATGGCATTGATGATGCTGCTGGTGCTGGTGCTCTTAATGATAAGGACATGCGATGATAATAATAACAATAGTGCAGGAACTATATTTTATTCTTTTATACCTGGTATTTGTCACAGAGTAGGGATTTCAAAAAGTTTGTTGTAGATGAACTGAGCAGTCAGTTTCCCATTTAAAACCTGACACAGAGCATGCTATTTCACTTACACAGCACCCTCCAGTGGACTTTCATTTTACCGGCATCACCCTGTATTATTTTTTGCGTTGACCTATGTATTCTGGCTCTCCTCTGACTTCTTTGTTTTTATTCAAATACATCCACATTCTGAACTGGAGGTCTCTGCATATACTCTTCCCGCTGCCTGGAATGCTTTTTCCCCAAATATCAATTGTGGCTCACTTTTTTTGTTGTTGTTTTTGAGTTGGAGTCTCACTCTATTGCCCAGGCTGGAGTGCAGTGGCATGATCTTGGTTCACTGCAACCTCTGCCTCCCAGGTTCAAGAGATTCTCCCACCTCTACCTTTCCAGTAGCTGGGATTACAGGTGCTGAGCACCACTCCTGGCTATTTTTTTTTCTTTGTATTTTCAGTAGAAATGGGGTTTCACCTTGTTGGCCAGGCTGATCTCAAACTCCCGAATTCAAGTGATCCACCCACCTTGGTCTCCCAAAGTGCTAGGATTACAGGTGTGAGCCGTCATGCCCAACCCCAATATGGCTCACTTTTTAGCTTTCTCAGTTCTCTGCTTAAATGTCCTCTTCTCAGAGAAGCCTCCCTTCACTACTGTGCACCCCTCTCTCCGTCCCATGTCTCTTTATCTGGCTTTATTTTTCTTTGTAATATTTACATATTAAGCATTATTTATGTATTTGTTGCCTATCTCTACTCACTCCATCTCCACTGAATCTAAGCTACATGAGGACTAACTCCTTTGTTTTCATCATAAGCATTTCCCCAGAACCTAGAACAGTGCATGGCATATAGGCATACCTCTGTAAATATTGTTGAATTAATTTGAAATGAGTTAATGAATTGCTTATGCCATCAGAAGACACATTTCATGAACTTGCATATATTTCTAGGTATCTTTCTAGGTTTGTGTTTCTTATCACCCTCTTGGTTGTGTGAGCCGCTTCAGAACAGAGATCCTGTCGGATCTTTGTTTTTTGGTCCCAAATGGAGCCCAGCACAGACTCAATCACGCAGTAGTTGTTCAGTAAATGCTATTCATTGGTAGATTGTCTCAAAGGTCCTGCTTAGGATTATTACTCTTCTTTCTTGCTCTGCTTCATCACATTTTTCAGTCACCATGTTTTCCTTCCTGTATTTTGACACGTTATCAAACTACATTTTTTCATTGTAGACATCTATGGGAGGGAGAGATTATACAAAAGTATTTATATTTCCACTGTCAAATAAATGTGGTGGCGTCAGGTTTAATTTTGTATTATTCATACCACCGCACCAAAGACCAACCACCAAGAAAGCTGTAAAAGCCAGATAATATATTTTCTATTCCTGGTAAAATGCAGGCTCTGTAAGAGAAACCAAATTTCTAACTTCAAAAGATTAAATAGGATGATTCTTTTTAAAAATTGACACATATGATTAGTTCATATTTATAAGGTACATGTGATATTTTGTTACATACATAGAATAAGCAATGATTTAGTCAGGGTATTTAGGGTATCCATCACCTCAAGCATTTATCATTTCTATGTGTTGGGAACATTTCAAATCTTTTCTTCTAGCAGTTTTGAAATATACAATACATTGTGGTTCTCTTTCTGTGCACAGCATATTTCGCTTAACACAATGACCTCCAGTTCCATCCATGTTACTGCAAATGATGGGATTTCATTCTTTTTTTATGGCAGAATAATATTCTATTGTGTATATATAAAGCACATTTTCTTTATCCATTCAGTGAAGAGAATGATTCTTAAAAGCAACTTCTAGCTGATTACATTTAGGTGATTACATTTAGACATTTGCCATGTTTTTTTTTTAGCATTTTAGCAGCTTTTGAATATACTACATTTTGCCTACTGAATGCCCTTGAAATGTCTTTCTGAAATAGTTAAATTCATGTTGATATTCACATTGGACTCTGTATCACTGCCTCCCTTACCAAAAGGAGTTTGGCTAGTTACTTGCTAGTTGAAACTGGCTTGGTACAAGCCAACACATTTTTTCAAGAAATAGTTATGCAATACATGTTGATATTCTTTGTTTTTCCTTTTCTTATTCATCCATTTGGCTCCTTTCTTCTTTCCCTGACTCTATTCCCTCCTCCTTGACTTTTTGGAAGCCATTATCTGCTTTAGTAAACTTAATGGTGAATTGCCTCAAGAGTAAAAATGCTCTGCTTTTCAAATTAGAAAGGACTACTTCCTGTATTCCTGGCGATCTCATTCTGTCATAGCTCTTCTTTAAAAAGTTCTGGCCAGCTGCAGTCAGTCATGCCTGTAATCCCAGCACTTTGGGAGGCCAAGACAGGCAGATTCCTTGAGCCCAGAAGTTGGAGACAAGCCTGGGCAACATGGTGAGACCTCCTCTCTACAAAAAAAATATAAAAATTAGCTGGACATGGTGGCACACGCCTGTAGTCCCAGATACTCAGGAGGGTGAGGTTAGAGGACTACTTGAGCCCAGGAAGTTGATGTTGCAGTGAGATAGGATTGCATCGCTGCACTCCAATCTAGGTGATAGAATAACACGCTGTCTAAAACAAAAACAAAACAAAACAAAAAACAGAAAATGTTCTAAGCAACTATTTTGTTTGTTTACTTGTTCAAGATTGGATTTTCTACCCATTTAAGCCTGATTCATCACAAATAAAGCACTTTCTCACATCCATTCTCACAAAACATAGTCTCAACTAATTATTTTCATTACTAGCACTGTCCTAATTTTATAACAGATAAACTTCCCCTGGTTTTATTTTTAATGCCTAGACATATGTATACATTTTGAAATGACAAAATCAAGTTAATTAACATATGCATTACCTCACATACTTATCTTTTTTTGTGGTAAGAACACTTAATATCTACTCTCTTAGCTATTTTCAGGTATACAATACATTGTTATTTATTGTGGTCACTGTGTTGTACCATATGCTCTTACACTTATTCCTCCTAACTGAAATTTTGTATCCTTTGACCTCCCTCCCCATCCCCAGCCCCTGTCAACCACCATTCTACTCTCTGCTTCTATGAGTTCAACTTTTTTAGATTTCACATATAAATTGATATCATGCGGCATTTGTCTTTCTATGCCTGGCTTGTTTTACTAAACATAATGAATTCCAGGTTCATCCATGTTGTTGCAAATAATAGGATTTTTTTTTTAAGGCTGAACACACACACACACACACACACACAAACACACATACATGTATATATGGCACATTTTCTTTATCAGTTCATCCACTGATGGACCTTTAGGTTGATTCCATATCTTGGCTCTTGTGAATACTATCACAGTGAACATGGGAGTGCAGATATTTCTTTGACATAGTAATTTCATTACATTTGGATATATACTCAGTAGTGGGATTTCTTGATTACTAGTTTCCATAATGGCTGTTCAAATTTACATTCTCACCAACAGTGTACTAGGGTTTCTTTGTCTCCACATCCTCTCCAGCACTTGTTATGTTTCATATTTTTGATAATCATTCCAACAGGTGTGAGGTGGTATCTCATTGTAGTTTTGATTTGCATTTCTCTCATGATTAGTGATATTGAGTATATTTTTTATATATTGAAAAAAAATCAGTCATTTGATGTCTTTTGAGAAATGCCAATTCAGGTATTTTGACCATGTTTTAATTGGGTTGTTTATTTTTTTACTGTTGAGTTGTTTCAGCTCCCTATACCTTTTCCAGGTTTTTATTTCATCTCTACTATCTTCTCTTACAGTTCTTTGTATTAGTTTGCTAAGGCTGCTATAATGAAGTAGCACAAACTGAGTGGCTTAACAGAAATATATTGTCCCACAGCTCTGGAGGTTAGAAGTTGTAGATTATGGTGTCAGCAAGGTTGGTTCCTTCTGAAGGCTGTGAGAGAGAATCTATCTATTCCAAGTCTATCTCCTAGTTTTAATGGTTTGCTGGCAATCTTTGGCATCATTTAGCTTGTAGATGCATCACCCTAATCTCTACCTTCATCTTCACATGACATTCTCTCTATATCTGTCTGTCTGTCTAAACTTCCCTATTTCATAAGGACACCAAACATATTAGATCAAGACCCACTCTAATGGCATCATTTTAACTTGATTACTTCTGTTTATTCCCTATCTCCACATAAGGTCACATTCTGAAGTAGTGGGGGTAAGGACTCCAACACATCTTTTTTGGGAGACAGAATTCATCCCATAACACTCATCTTCTGAAATGTAAAACTCTGGGGTTAGTAAAACCAACCAAAGTGTTCATTGCAGCATTATTAACATGGGTTAATAATGGGTTCTCTGATTGATCAAATGTTTAACTTTGACTCTTTAAAAACTTTAACTGAGTAGGATCAGAGATTCTAACAGATGGAGTTTTCTAATTTGCTGGCAATTGGCCTGTAGATGACTATGTGAGATGCCAGCTCTGGTTCCTTCAGTAGAATATACATAATTGAAATTTTGATGATTAACAATCCTTCTATTTAGTATTCATCCTGACCTTGGACTCTTCATTTCATTTAATAAGCCTGCCTGCCCATTTTGGCACAATGGAGACACTGTGATGTTGTCCATGACATTTATCTCAGTCCCAAGTCACCCTTGTGTGGTCCATGACTTTTATCTCAGTCCTTTCTTCCTTGTTCTAACCACTCCTCCAGCTCCCAAATCTTGCTTCTCTCCCTTACTTTTGTACATTTTTATTTGTTCTCTGGATTTTTTTTTTACTCATTTCCCCCTAAATAATTTGCTTTATATATGCTCTACTGGCTGTCCCTGATTCAAATCAAATTGTTGGATGGTCCATCCTAACTAGTACTTTAGACATCAGTCACCACTGCCAACGAGTCTGCTCACCAGCACACAGATTGCCCCCCCCTTAGTTTCTCCACAAAGTGGAGAATTTGACAAGGTGATATGCTGTCCTCTCATGATATGTATTGTGTGATGCCCTTTTAAGAGACTTTTCAATTGGCTAGTCTTTACCCCATCTGATTATATTAACATGCAGTTATTCAAATGATCTTCCTAATGTGTAATTCTGAAAAGCAATTTGTGTTCAAAATCCATCAAGGCCCCTCCCATTGCCCACTCGATGAATGCGTTCTTCAGACTGACATCTCACCTTCGCATACCTACTAGAGCTCCAAACAAGTAGTTCTCAGCCATGTTTGCAGATTGAATCACCTCAGGAGATTTAGAAACTAAAGATGCCTGGGCTGCACCCAAGAGGATCTGATTTAATTGGTCTGGAGTGTGGTCTATGCATCAGGATTTTTAAAAGTTCCAAAATTCAGTCAGCATTGAAAACTGCTTATTTAGAACAACAGGTCTCCAATTTTAATGTGTGCAGCAATCGTTTTGTTCAAATGCAGATTCTTATTTGGCAGTTCTGGGGCCAGTCAAGGTTCTATATTTTTAATAACCAGTGATATTTTTGGTTCACACTTTGTATAACGGGGTGATAAGTGAATCTCTTTCAGGTCCAGTACCACATTTTTCTCATCTTTGTCTCTCCAAAGTATAGTGTAGAAGCTCTTAGCAAATGTCTGAAATCAAATTAAATTACAACCTTTCCCCAACTTTCCAACTTTTTTCTCTGCATATTGAAATCCATAGAAGCTTAGGCTTATCTCTTTTGAAGCATATCCCTAGCCACAAGCAGATGGCCAATGTTTTTTTTTCTAAGTTTCTTTTTCTTAAGAATACATTATTTATGCAACATACAATGGATCTATTATTTTTAAATGACTAAGTACACATTAAAATATTTTCAATTTTAATTTTGTTTCTTTTTTTTTTAATTTTATTTTTTGTTATTGTACTTTAAGCTCTGGAGTACATGTGCACATCCTGCAGGATTGTTGCATAGATACACACATGCCATGGTGGTTTGCTGTCTCCATCCCCGCCCCTACTTCCCATAGCCTACATTGGACATTTCTCCCGGTGTTATCCCTCCCCAACCTCCCCTGCCTCCCACCACTATCCCTCCCCTCCCCTGCCCCCTGCCCCTTCCCTCCCTACCCCCGTGTGTGATGTCCCCCTCCCTGTACAGATGGCCAGTGTTTTTTACTCATTCTTTCAACCAACATTTTCTAAGTGCTTTTTACGGCCTGTTACCAAGCATTCTATAGATAATAAAATGTAATTTCTGCCTCAAGCTTGCATGTCCAAACAGGGGATTATCCTCTAGGTATGTGCTTCATTGATTATCTGTGCTGAAAGACCAGGTGTTTTATTGTAATATGCTTTACCTTTGTAAAATACAAAATTCAACACTTGACTGTCTCTGCAATATCAAGTTGCTATAAATGTTTCTAAACAGTGTGCTCAAATTCTCTCCTTATGAAATGGCAGTAAGTAATTTTCAGATCACATTGGTTCATGGACCACTGCTGTTTCAGGGCCTTCCCAGATAAAGTGGAGTCTGTAGACCATCAAAACCAGCATCCTTGAAAGCTTCTGAGAAATGCAGAAGCTTAGATCTCATCACAGACCTACTGAATCAGAATCTGCATTTCTAGGTAATTTGTGTGCACATTACAGGCTGAGAAGCACAGCTCCAGGGCAGTGACTCTCAAACTTGGCTACATATTAGATTCACCCCTGGGGCTTTAAAATATTCTGCTTCCCTTCTTTTGAGAATTGTCTATTCAGATCCTATTTGTTTTAGTTGCTGCTGAGTTGAGTCCTTTTTATATCCTAGATATTAGTCCTTCATTGGATGAATAGTTTGCAAGTATTTTATTCTATTATATAGGTTGTCTCTTCACTCTGTTGTTTCCTTTGCTGTGAAGAAACTTTTTAGTTTAATATATATACCTTTGCCTATTTTTGTTTTTGTTGCCTTTGTTTTTGATGTTCATAAAAATTTTATGGCATTACTTAAGTCTAATAAGATTAGCTGAAAGTAGTTTCCAAATGTGCATCCCTACCCCTTGCTTTGCAACCTTCTGAAAACCAGATAACACTCTGATGGAATTTGGGAAAGAAGATATGTGAGTTTAGGCCTAATGTCTTAATGTCCTGAAGACCTTCCCTGTGTTTTCTTCTAGTAGTTTTATGGTTTTGGATGTTATGTTTAACTATTCAATGCATTTTGAGCTTATTTTTGTATACGGTAATAAACAGGGGTTTAGTTTTATTCTTCTACATATGTAGTACATATACACAATAAAATACTTTTCAGCCAGCTGAGCATGGTGCCTCATGCCTGTAATCCCAGCAGTTTGGGAGGCCAAGGTGGGTGGATCACCTGAGGTCAGGAGTTTGAGACCAGCTTGGTCAACATGGTGAGACCCTGTCTCTACTAAAAATACAAAAATTAGCTGGATGTGGTGGCTCATGCCTATAATCCCAGCTACTCGGGAGGTTGCGACAGGAGAATCACTTGAACCCGGGGAAGCAGAGGTTGGAGTGAGCTGAGATCACGCCATTGCACTCCAGCCTGGGCAACAGAGTGAGACTCTATTTCAAAAAAAATAAATACTTTTCAGCCATAAGAAAGTAAAATTCTGTCTTTCTTGGCAACATGGATGAGCCTGGCTGACTTTATATTAAGCAAAATAAGTCAGGCACAGCAAGATAAATGCTGGATGTTCTCACTCATATGCGGTAGCTAAAAAATATTGAGCCTAAGGAAGTAGAGAGTAGAATTGTGGGTATTAGAGGTAGAGAAGGTCTGAAGGGAGGGAGTATGGGGAGAGATTAGTTAATGAATACAAACTTACATCTAGGTAGGAAGAAGTAATTCTGGTGTTCTACAGCACTGTAGGGTGAATATGATTGACTATAACTTATTGCATATGTCAAAAAACTAGAAGAGAGGATTTTGAATGTTCATAACACAAATAAATGATAAATGTTTGAGGCAATAGATATGTTGATTACCTTAATTTGATCATTACACATTGTGTGTGTGTGTGTGTGTGTATATCAAAATATTCTGTATCCTGTAAATATGTAGAATTATTACATGTCAACTAAACATAAAAGGAAAAATAATTCTGCTGCCCAAGCTATATCCTGATGAATTAAACTAAAAATCTCTGAGGGTGACCCCCAGTCATAGGTTTTTTTTTTTTTTTTAACAGCTCCCCAGGTGACTCTGGCATGCAGCCTATAGTGGGAACCAGCACTAAGTCAGCCCAGCATCCAGAAAGTCCCAGAAAGTGGCCAGCCACTGCTCTAGCCTTCAAATCAGCTCAGATTCTCAGATGTTCATTTATTACTCATTCCCTTCATCTAGGAAACTCAGGACCACAGCTAAGGTATTCCTGTGTGGATATTTAAAGAGGACTGCTCAGATCAGTGGTCCCCTACCTTTTGTTGCACAACAGTTCCTGAAATTCAATGGGTGCATCTTTAAAGTGCAGTTGTAGGGCCTGTGTCTTTTTTATTGAGGTGGAGCAATTGTGACCCTGTTCTGGTCAGTAAGACATAAGGAAAATGGGTGGCTTTCTCCATGATAAAAAAGAGGAGTACAGAAATAGAAATATTGTTAGAAACAGAATTAGAAATAGTTAGAGGTCCACTCTCATGAATGTTCACCTGGACTTTTTAGTATCTCAGTTTCTACTCGTGTAATCTCAGATTTCTCAGTGAGCCAATTGGCATATCCAAGAGAAGGGACTAGAGAACAGACCTCATTTGGAAATACTCTATTCAAATGTGGGCTATGGATCAACAACATCAGCACCATCTAGGAGATCATTAGAAATGCAGAATCTCAGGTCCCAGCCAGATCTGTGAAATCAGCACTGTGCCCAAGTGATTGCTATGCACATTCAAATTTAAGATGTGGTGGTCTGTAAGAGGCAAATTTTTGTTTTCTCAAACTACTTTTCAATTCCTCTCTTTTCCTTCTGCTGTCATGGAAGATGAGCTTGCCACAAAGGGAAGCTATGAAGAATCTAGCACATTTTTCCCTTGGAAATTCAAACACCTATCTCCACACTGCAGTGGAAGTGTTGTGACATGTTCTATTGGAAAACCACTACCTACATGCCATCATGTGGAGCCATAAACTATTTTTAGGTTTTCTGGACAGGCCAAAGAGTCTGCTGCCCAAATGACTCCAAAGGACATGAGGCTGATGTGTCTCAGATTTTCTTGTAACTCTTGCATTTCTAAAAATATCTTGGGTGTTTACTGTTGAGTTCAGCCCTGTTTTACTAATAAATGAAGCCTTTTTATCTACTACGTCTCAATTGGTAGTTTGTTATTTTCTCCCTTTTCATTTCCAATGAGACATCATGTTTCCTGATGCTGATTTATCAGAAAAGTAGAAAAAGAAATTGATTCACTATGCATAATATTTTATCAAATGACCATCTCCATCTCAAATTTTTCTTGGAGTTTGAAGTGGGGAGGAACATTGGATGTAGACCTGGAAAAGTGAAGGTGTGGTGGAAGTTCAAGTTTCTTCATTTTTGTTAGAGGAGTTTGAAAGCTACCAACAACTGTTTAACAAATAAGAAGGTAGCCACCTGAGACAGTCCATTGAAATGGAAAGAGTAAAATACAAACAGCAGCATGTGGTCCTACAAAGAAAAAAAAATAGCATGGGCAGGAATTACTTAGTCTAATAGAATTAGCTGGAAGTAGTTTCCAAATGTGCATCTTTACCCCTTGCTTTGCAATCTTCTGAAAACCAGACAACACTCTGATGGAATTTGGGAAAGAAGATATGTGATTTTAGGCTTAATACTTTCCTAGTCTTTATTATAATATAGGATTTTCATAATGTAGATTTTAAAGATTCTTACTACCATAATTAAATTCTGCCCAGTATGATGATCAAAAACGCTTACTGGATGGAGAAAGACATTTATATAACAGCTAGCAATCATTTATTGCAAAGCCAATAAGTGCCAGGCATTAGGGATATAGCTATAATGTCCCAGCGTAAAAGGCAAACATATATTTATTTGCCAAATATACATATATTTTATGTTATACATATTTTTCAGGAGTTCACAGAAAACAGTGAAATAACCCTGAAATCATAGTTAATTTCTTAATTTTCCCAGTAGGAGAAGGCTCACTTTTCATATTTTTCTTTATTATTTTGAAGACAGGACTTCAAAAAGGAATAAAAGCAGAAGGTCGATTGCAGGGCAAATCACAGCAGCTCCATTCTTACTTATCCAGATGAACCTCATCCTCATTCACCTTCCTAAATTGGGAATCTTTACATCCTTTCACAAAAACATGATCCATAATTATTTTCTTCCAGTTCACTTTTTTAAACTAGTAGAAAGCATGCTGGTAATGTTATAGTATGAACTTACTCTGTGAATAAGAAAATGATTAACATTTCAAGCCTGTGTTTTGGGGAGTTACCTTGAGCCCACATTGTGCTGCTCTTAAACACGTCAGCTCATGCAGTCTTTGGGCAGCTCCCTGAACTAAAGACTCTCATACTGTCATTTTAGAGATGTTGCAATTAAGGTTTAGGGTCTAGTTTTCTCCTAATCTCAGCTGTAAATAAAGGATAGAGTGAGGATATCTGCCTGACTTCTATGCCTAAGCTTCTAAATATTGCCTTGCATACTGTTTGTTTTGTCATCTGGGAGTCATAGTTTATCTGCTATTTTGAAGCACAAATTACTTCTTTTTTTTTTAAAAAAAAAAAAAGCCTGATAGCTCTATCTGAGAGAATTAGCTCCTACTATACAAAACTTTGAAGGGAATAAACTATATAGCTACCTGAATGTTTGTATTTTAAATTTCAAGGTTAATGAAAGTACTGGAGATGTACTTCAATCTAATATTTGCAAATAAGAAGCACAATATCTTACTGAAGTCAAGATTGTTGAAAGGCATTATTACTTGGTAAATTAAACATTGCTTTGCCAAGTAGGTTTTTTCCTTATTCTGGAGAATTATATAATAGAATCGTGGGTCTTTTGTAGTTGCCAAGGATCATTTCTTGTGCCATGTAGAACACTCCTGACTCTCTCCCCTCACATCCTTGTATAGATGAAAAAATCAGAGAAGGAAAGGCACATGCCCCAAGTCACACAACTTGCTGGTGTCTGAAATGAATGAAACCTTAGAGGTTGTATAGTCCACACTACAGTGGATCTCCAGCTGAATGGTAAACATAATTATGAACTATCTACATATTTTTTGTAGGGAGTTTCGGAGTGATGAGATCATTTCTTCAAAGGTTTTGTTTATTTGTTTGAGATAATGTTTTAATTTCTGCCAAATAGCTTTGGCCCTATGGGAAGGCTTGCATTATGTAAGTCTAGCATAAAATATTTATTATACCATTCATTTGCTAAAATGTTTGATCTTCTTACCACTGCATCAAAACAAGCTGGGTTCTGAAAGGCTGATGGAGAATTAATTTAATTGCAAGAAAAAAATCACACTATTCAAATGACCCAAGATGTCAGTGTGAAATTAAATTCCACCAGAGAACTGATGATACTGAGATTGACCCTTGCTTGAAACAAATAAACAAGATGAACCATGAATTGAACCTCATTCCAAACATGGCATCAACAAACAAAAATGAAGACCTAAAAAGAGACTTGTTTTGGGTGCCAGATTTTTCAACCTCAAAATTGAAGTAGTTGTGAACCCAATTTCAAAATGATAGGCATAACCCAACCTTTAGAGTTTACTGGAAACTAGGTTATGTTCTTAAGGCCACTCATTTTTGGCATGGTTTAAACATTTGCCACTCTGCCCTACATATGATGAATCTGTGACTTTTGGCTAGAGTCTGGCCTATAGAACTTTACCCATATGTGGATCTTAAGCTTTCAAACATGTTGCATTCTTCTAAATAAACATTGGACCACTAAGCATCTGCTGTTAATGTGGATCTTGTAGTCATGCTTTTTTTTAAAAAAAATCATTTCTGGCCGGGCGCGGTGGCTCAAGCCTGTAATCCCAGCACTTTGGGAGGCTGAGGCGGGTGGATCACGAGGTCAAGAGATCGAGACCATCCTGGTCAACATGGTGAAACCCCGTCTCTACTAAAAATACAAAAAAAAGATTAGCTGGGCATGGTGGCGCGTGCCTGTAATCCCAGCTACTCAGGAGGCTGAGGCAGGAGAATTGCCTGAACCCGGGTGACGGAGGTTGCGGTGAGCCAAGATCGCGCCATTGCACTCCAGCCTGGGTAACAAGAGCGAAACTCCGTCTCAAAAAAAAGAAAAAAAAATCATTTCATTCATTCTCTTCATCTCTTACTGAGCATTATCCATTACATGGACAACACACCTTTCACATGTTCTGTGTTTCACTTTGTGTGCATCATGATTATCCCAAATGCCTAGTAACAATTGAAGCAGCCTAGATACAAGAAAAGGGCTAGAGGGAGCCTTAAAAGGTAAAGATAACTTTTAAATAATCAAAAATTGAATTACACTTGATATGGCTTTAGCATTAAGGCAATTTCCTTGTACACTTGTTCTTTCAAAATTGGGTAATCAGTCTATGAAAAATATCTGTTCTTAATGCATTGCTGTGTTCCTCAGAGAATCTTGACTTAACAAAATACTTAAAAAATTGAGCAAATTAACAAAATAAGCACTAGAATATAAAGCTCTTTTTGTCCCTCTTTCTACACACACACACACACACACACACACACACACACACACATTTGCAATTGTTTACAAGGTTTCTGGGCTATGCATATAGCATGCAGTTTATGAGTATAGGTTTTAGAGTCAGACAGTCTTGGATCCAGACTCAGCTTTGTCTGGTGGCAATGTCACTTGTTGGCATTGGCAGAATCCCATCCTCATGAAAGCAACCAAGAGGGGAGAATAATACTTACCTTTTGGAGATTTTATGGTCTTAGTGAACTAATTTGAGCAAAATACCTTTGCATTGTCTAAACTGGGATCTCTCAACTTGAGCACTATTGATATTAGGAACTGGATAATTCTTTGTGGTGGTGTCTGTTGCATACATTGAAGAGCTTTAGCAGCATCCATGGCCTCCAACCACTAGATGCCAGTAGCATGCTCCTTCCCTCTGAATTGTAACAACCAAAATGTCCCACGACATTGCCAAATGTCCCCTGTGAGGCAAAATTGCCCCTGGTTGAGAGCCACTGTTCTAAAATTATACAAAATAGCCTCCTTTTGCTAAAGCAAAATAATTGTTAGACATTCTAAGACTCAGAAGAGAAGGAAACCTGAAATGATTCAAGCCACTAAGGACATTTGAACTGAGAGGTTACATAGAATAGAAGCTCCAAGAAGACCCCAAGGGTCCCCCATCTATATTTCGTGCTCTCCTAAAGCTCCATTAGTATCTGCAATAAATCAACGTTTTTTTGGAAAATCCACGGTCTCCATTTCTTAAATCATTGCTTCATCTCTCATTTGTGAAAGCTGATATTTTTGATTACTCCCAAATGTGATATTTTCTTTCCTACCCGAAGGAGATCCTTCCCACTCTGTGCCCTAAAGTGTCTGTGTTGACTCATAGTCAGTAAGGTGGTTGCTATGTAAATTAATGTGCACTAGCTGATCTTTTGGTTTGCTCTCCAGGCATATTTGTCAAACTTGGAGGGTTTTCTAACTTTGCAACTTGGACTCAGAGTCTTCTAGCCTCAAAGAAATATTTTCGCACCAGCCTTAAGTTAACATCCAAGATGTGACAGATTGCATGTACTTGGGGTTGAGATGACAGAGGAGGGGAATAAATAAACCCATTTTTAGGAAGTACAGTCAGCACTTACACCCTTCCATCATGCCTTTCTGAAGGCAGCACCACAAACCCAGACTTGAAGTTGAGCAGACTGCTTGAATTAGGGGCATGGGCATGATCTATCCATAAACCATAGATGGTTTCTTCCTCCCCCACATTCTCCCTCTTTTGACTCTATTGACCACTCCCTCTCCCCACCAATTATCTGTTTTGATTTTATTGGCACCAGGAAATCTTTTTTTTTTTTTCCTTTTTATTGAGATGGTGTCTTGCTCTGTCACCCAGGCTGGAATGCAGTGGCACAATCTTGGCTCACTGCCAACTTCTACTGCCCGTGTTCAAGCGATTCTTGTGCTTCAGCCTCCCGAGTAGTTGGAATTGCAGGCACCCACCACCACACCTGGCTAATTGTTTTGTACTTTTAGTAGAGACAGGTTTTTGCCATGTTGGCCAGGCTGTTTTCAGATTCCTGACCTCAGATGATCTACCACCTCGGCCTTTCAAAGTGCCAGGATTACAGGTGTGAGCCTCTGTATCCAGCCAGAAATCTTAAGATTTAATTGGCTTCCAGTGAATGAGCTGAGAGAAATAGGATTTATTTCAGAAGAGTTGTCTTCTCCCTTTGGGAGTGAGGAAAAACAAAAGGAGGGATTGGCCTAACCATTATTTACAGCTCTAGAAAACCAAATGCACAGTCTAAATCTAAGTGAGGAAAAACACAAACACCACCTTAGAAGATAGAAATCATTCACAAAAAGCTCTGCATTTGTATTCCAGTATGTGATGTTATATGCTTTCAGTTCAGTTCAATTGACATTTTGAAAACCAAACACTTATACAGTATTTGCAGTATTATTATTACTGTTATTATCATCCCCATTTCACAGATAAGGAAAGTGAGGCATAGAGAGGTTAACTAACTTGCTTAAGATATGCAGCTAGTAGTGATGGCTCTACAATTCAAATTTATTGAGCAACTAGTAGATGTGCTAAGCCTTGGGCGACAAAGACAAGTAAGAACCAGCAGTTTCGTGGGGAAGACCTCTGAATGTTTAATCCTGTGATGGAGTGGTGAATGCTATGTTAACTGCTGGATTAATTAAGTATTTTCAATTTCTGTATTTCTGATCATTTGATATCCAGAGTCTTGCTGATTCTGAAGGGACTGCCTCTCCGAGGGCTAGCTAATTCCTAGGGATAGTAAACAACTCACCTGGAATCATACCTTTCCTATGCAGACCAACCAATCCAAAGCTCATACCCCAACCACCTCCTTAATTGGGCTCTCACAGCGCTCTCAAACCCTGGGCCACTATTCCCTTGCCCTAATCACCCCAGGCCAGGTACCAGACACTAGAGACAGCCCCAGAGTCCACTGAAATCATTCAAGCTAGCTAATTCTAAGCCTGCTAGCCCTGCCTCACCCATTGCTTCCCACACAAACCACAGTAAGTGCTCTTGCCCATGTTTTCTCTTTGCTCCCTCTTTCCCCTGACCAGCCTTGGTGCTTCTCCATGTGGCCCTATATGGTGTGGCATGCCTCTCCTCTTGGGAACTGTGAGAAACAAGCTGTTTTTTTTCAAAGGCAATTGTCTCCTGATCTGTTGGCCTCGCTATACCTGAATAATAACAAAACCTACATTTAGAAACATTTGCATGCTGTGGAGTCCCACACAGGCACTCAGGAGACAAGTACAGCTGGACGCTATTGTCAAGCTGCTCACAGCTGTGCTGCACTGTGCCACAAAATGCAATTCTTCTGCCACGGTTGGTGCACAACAGCTGTTTGGCTCCCCACTGGTCTGGTTTGTACAAATGTAACAGATGACTTCCATGCTGTTCTTAAGTTACAGCCCAGAGAAATCAGTTGGTTTAAATAGTCTCACTTATGGACTACTTCCAACACTCTATGATTGCTTTGTCCCTTCTTTATTTGAAGGTTCACCATGTTCTTCTTTACAGAAGGACACTGTGTTCTTCTACAGAATTTTCTGCATATTCTCTCAAGCCTTCTTGGTGTCAATAAGCCATCTTCAACAATGAAAGCCACTGGTGGCTGCTGAGTAGGAGTTGGCACCTTCGGAGACCCCAGAGGGGGATCTAAGGCTCTCTCAAGCTGAGGGACATCAAAATGACTAGCTATTTGGCCAAGGAAAGACAATTAGCTCTCAGATGGGTAATTTTGCTTGTGGAACTCTGCTGTCTACCCCAAAGGTGACCATTTGCCATGATTATTGAAAAGAGGATTCTAGAACTGGGTGAACAAATGAAATTTGAAGCCTCATAGCATAGGGCCTCCTCCTTCTCCTATTAGCTGCTCTGTAAAGCTGAAGTATTGCTCCTCATGGTAACTTTTCTTATTTAAATCTTCTCAATATTGCATTTGTTGGAGTTTTTTTTTGTTTGTTTTTTTGGTTTTTTTTCTTAATTTTTGCCCCTGGATAACCAATGCGATGAGGCGCTAATTAATCTACTCTGGCTAGTTATCTCCATTAAGCTTACTGATTTTCATTCTAAACTGGTTTAAAAGAACTGTTTATAAACTTAACTAAAGGCTAAGGGGCTGGTGATTTGGAGGTCTGTATTCTTTGCCAGACTAAGGATAAAGTCACATTCCTTTTTCTATCCCCAACTCCTCCTAAAGCAGTGGGAGGCCGTGGTTAGGCACTCCACTAACATTTACTGCATGTGGGTATTTTCTGATGTTGAATCAGTTAGGCTAGTTCAGAAGTGGGAGCTGTGGTCTGGGTCTTTGTAAAACATTTCCTGAGAAGATGAGAAAAAACTGTTTACTCTCGAGTGTCTCAGGTTATGCCCATGTAAATGATTACGGGGGTCTGTCATTTGTTCAGCAGAGTAGGCAGCTCTGCAGATCCCAGGAAAATTGCCTTTCTTGGAATCTATGGAACAATTTTAAGTTGAAATCATAGTAATGAAACAAAGCTGTTATGGGGATCATGCCAAGAAAGTTCAGTCATATTCTGAAGTCACCTAAATTTGCATGTGAAGGGTGTGTTGTCTCAACGACCCATTTGTCAGACAGTTGAATGATAAATTGTTAGACCTATAGCAGTGGTTCTCAACCAAGAACGATTTTGAATTGTCTGGAGACATTTTTGATTGTCATCACTTGGGGAACGTTACTAGCACCCAGTGGGGTGAGGGATGCTGCAAAACATTGTAAGAGGTACACAGCGGGCCGAGTGTGGTGGCTCATGCCTGTCTGTAATCCCATCACTTTGGGAGGCTGAGGCCTGTGGATTGCTTGAGGCTACAAGTTCCAGACCAGCCCTGCCAATATGGAGGAACCCCATCTCTACTAAAAATACAAAAAAAAAAAAAAAAAAATAGCCATGTGTGGTGGCACACACCTGTGATCCCAGCTACTTGGGAGGCTGAGATATGAGAATCACTTGAACCCAGGAGGCGGAGGTTGCAGTGAATTGAGATCAGGCCACTGCAGCTGCACTCTAGCCTGGATGACAGATTGAGACCTTGTCTCAAAGAAAAAAAAAAAAGGCACACAATGGTCCCCACAACAAAGAGTTTTCTGGCCCCAAATGTCAATAATGCAAAGATTGAGAAACCTTGATCTTTATTAATCTAATAACTGGATTAGTTTCAATGAATCTATGCTAAAAAATCAAGTGTCCAGAGTATTAAGAAATGGAGAAAATGATTATTTTAAAATGAAGTACATTAATATTTTTAAAATTAGAAGCATTTCCTGATGAGACATTTAGTATTTAGTTATTATTGTATACATTCTATGAGTTAATTCTTTATCAAATTGAGAAAAAAATATAAAAATATTGAGTTCTTCCTGAAATCTACATAAAGAAAAGAGCCATTCTGGGTCTTCTTTCTGGGTAATTGATATTTTGGGGTACTGCTTGTGTTAGTTACTCTTCTCATAAAGATAAATTTTATTGACAGGTGCTCAGCTATAAAGGGCTAGGAAAAGCAAAGAAAATATTATTCAAAATCTTAAAGTCTCTTTTTATTACCAGATTTCATTGTGCTTGGGCACATAAAATATGAGACCATGATCTTTTGATAGTTCCAGATGTCTCCAATTACAAAATGCAAATGACTGACTGTTTTTCTCAAATGATCTCTAAGATCCAATGTACATATTCAATATTTTAAAAGATCAAAAGTTGCTGTTATCATGTTATAGTTGATTTTTGTTTCTCTTGTTTGTATACTTTGGGCCATAGAGAAGCTATAAGAGACAACTCTTTGTATGCTTTAGAAATGAGCATATATTTACAAGGAGAAAAACTCTTTTATGTCACAAAGGATACTAGGATATTTATCAATTTCTCGGCCTTTAAAGTGATGCCTATAGTCCTGCAGTTTCCAAAGTATGGTCTGAGAAACTATTGGGTTTTTTTTTTTTTTTTTTAATTCCCAGTAGTTTCTTGAGTTCAAAATTATTTTAATAATATGAAGATATTATTTGTGTTTTTTAGTTCTCATTCCCTCAAGACTGTACAGTAAGAGTTTTCCAGAGACCACATGATGTGTGATGAATATCATGCTGATAGCTAATAGAATATGTTCTCGTGTTTTAAAACTTTCTTAGTTTTGATTGCTGATTCAATAAATAGCAATAGATAAAACATAAACACAAGCTTTTGGAGCTTCGAACAATTTATGAGTGTAATGGGGTCCTGAGACCAGAAAGTTATGAGAACTACTGCTTTAGTGAATGACATAGAAAATGAATCAAGTTGAACAAAAGTTCAGGACTTGGGATATTTCAAATACCATGGCTAATAACATAAGCCAGCATCATCTTTTATTTCTTTGTAGATATCAGAGAAGTGAAAAACCCTTGGATTCTGTGCCAGAGCTTAAAAGAACCAGAAGCAATTGTTTCTGAGTTCTTGTTTCAAATCCAGTGTCTAATTTGGAGTTTTGTAATCTCTGTGCCATTGACATTTTGGGCAGGGTAATTCTTTGTTGAGAGGAGCTGTCCTGTGCATTGTAGAATGTTTAGCAGCAACCTTGGTCTCTGCCCACTTGACACCAGTAGGAACCTCAGCTGCAATAAGTAAAAATGTCTCAAGACATTGCCACTTGTCTCCTGGCTGGCAAATCAACCAGTTGTGAACCACTATCTCTTAAGGTGAGTTATTTATTGTTACAACAGGATGTTTCTGCTTACCTCTCATTGTTCAGAATTTATTCCCATAGCCATTCCTAATTGTAAACGCGCCGAGTTATCTAATACTCATTCTAGGTAGGTATATACCAGCTAAAATTGGATGTTCTATTACTGTGACAGAAGAAGAAAACAAGTATTGTGGGAAAGCTCCAAGTTTTCATCATGTGTGGAAAGAGAATCTATGCTTGAAATATTTGTGATAATGACAGCACATTCTATCAACGCTAGAAAAGCAACAAGTCACTGGATTTTTTTTTTTTT
>NW_016108007.1:460908-467877 GCF_001604975.1 Cebus imitator
GAGTCTCGCTCTGTTGCCCAGGCTGGAGTGCAGTAGTGTGATCTTGGTTCACTACAACCTCTGCTTCCTGGGTTCAAGTGATTCTTCTGCCTCAACTTCCTGAGTAGCTGGGATTACAGGTGTGTGCCACCATGGCCAGCTAATTTTTGTATTTTTAGTAAGATGGGGTTTTGCCATTTTGGTCAGGGTGGTCTCAAGCTCCTGACCTCGTGATCCACCCACCTCAACCTCCCAAAGTGCTGGGATTACAGGCGTGAGCCACCACGCCTGGCCTGTCACTGGATTTTACTGAAGTATTTATGTGTAAAACATTGAAGGCCCTTCTGTGAAAAAGTTCTAATTGGTAATTTCTATAATAATTTGAAATTTCTATAATTTCAAATAATAACATAACGCCTGTTATGTTATTATTTGAGAGAGTTCAAGCATACATTATATCCTTGGTAGATATTACACAGTAAAAAATTCAACTTTCAGAGACAATATAAAAATAATTGTACTGACTCTTTCTTTAGTTTTTTGTCCAGAAATGTTTTTGTGCATATTTTCATACCACAAGTTCAATTATTTTTCAGCTTTCATTAAGATTTTTATCATCCCTCTTGATGGTGACTGTTCACAAAGAAACAAAATATATATCTATTAAACAAAGCATGATTTGTATGAGATTCTCCCAGAAGTAGCATCTGAGTCAAAGATTCACATTCAAGGAGTTTATTTGGGGAATACAAGTTAGAGGAGTGGAGGTGTGAGACAGAGAATGAAGGAATCCAATAACGGGTGTACTATTATTTTTTTAATATATACTTGAAGTTCTGGGGTACATGTGCAAATCTTGCAGGATTGTTACATAGGTAAACTCATGCCATGGTGGTTTGCTGCCTCCATCCCCCTATCACCTACTTTAGGTATTTCTCCCAATGTTATCCCTCCCAATCTCCCCACCCCCCGCTATCTCTCACCTAGCCCTCTACCCCCCAACAGACCCCAGTGTGTGATGTTCCCCTCCCTGTGTCCATGTGTTCTCACTGTTCAACACCCGCGCCTGAGTGAGAACATGTGGTGTTTGGTTTTCTCTTCTTGCATCACTTTGCTGAGAATGATGGTCTCCAGATTCATCCACATCCTTGCAAAGGACATGAACTCATCCTTTTTTTTTTTTTTTTTTTTTTTTTTTTTTTTTTTTTTCTTTTTTTTTTTTTTTTTTTTTTTTTTTTGGCTGCATAGTATTCCATGGTATATATTTGCCACATTTTCTTTCTCCAGTCTATTATTGATGGGCATTTGGGTTGGTTCCAGGTCTTTGCTATTGTAAACAGTGCCACAATGAACATACGTGTGTATGTGTCTTTAAAATAGAATGATTTATAATCCTCTGGGTATATACTCATTAATGGGATTGCTGGGTCAAATGGTATTTCCATTTCTAGATCCTTGAGGAATCGCCACACAGTCGTCCACAGTGGTTGTACTAATTTATACTCCTACCAACAGTATAAAAGCATTTCTATTTCTCTGCATCCTCTCCAGCATCTGTTGTCTCCAGACTTTTTAATGATCACCATTCTAACTGATGTGAGATGGTATCTCAGTGTGGTTTTGATTTGCATTTCTCTAATGGCCAGTGATGCTGAGCATTTTTTCATGTTTGTTGGCCACATAAATGTCTTCTTTTCAAAAGTGTCTGTTCATCTCCTTGACACTTACAGTTATCAAAAGAGCATGGTACTGGTACCAAAACAGAGATATAGACCAATGGAACAGAACAGAGGCCATGGAAGTAATCCCACACATCTACAACCATCTGATCTTTGACAAACCTGACAAAAACAAGCAATGGGGAAAGGACTCCATGTTTAATAAATGGTGTTGGAAAGTGCAGAAAGCTGAAACTGGACCCCTTCCTTACACCCTATACAAACAAATAACTCAGGATGGATTAAACACTTAAACATAATATCTAAAACCATAAAAACCCTAGAAGAAAACCTAGGCAATACCATTCAGGACATAGGCATAGGCAAGGACTTCATGACTAAAATACCAAAAGCAATGCCAACAAAAGCCAAATAGATGAATGGGATCTAATTAAACTTAAGAGCTTCTGCACAGCAAAAGAAACAATCATTAGTGTGAATCAGCTACCAACAGAATGGGAAAATTTTTTGCAAGCTACCCATCTGACAAAGGGCTAATATCCAGAATCTGCAAAAATGAAAATAGGTGTACTGTTGAGCACATTTCCACTTTAGGAGATGGGCTGAAATCCCACTAGGGAACCCTATAAGGCAGTATAGAACATAACTCAGAGCTATCCCACCCAAGGGGCAAGGACACTGAGATATTTATGCTCCAACTCTCCTGTGTTGGTTCAGGGCTACATCCAGGGGCATTAGCTCCCTGGCACTTCTGGCTTTCCTTTTTTCCCTGGTCAAGAGAAAGCTCTTAGGCAGAGAGCTGCTTATGTGTGAAGCAGGATGTCAGGGGATGTCCTGAAGTAGCGATTGCTGAAAGGACATGACAGGGTACCGACAGCATCTGTTCTACCCTCTACACTGGTTGATTGGCTTGGCTCGTTCACCAGCCTCTGGCCCACCAGCCTTGCTCTATGTTATGTTGTAGGCTTACTGAGGTCGGACAGTCAAGGAAAAATGAGCTAAAGCAAGACATCAAAAGGCTGCAAAAAAAAAAAAATCCTTGTGTGATGAATAAATGGTGAATGAATTTCATTAATTTGATGGTCAGGAAAACATAAACATGAACAAAAATATGAACCTAGTTTTCAGGAGTCATAGCAATATAGTTTTAAATTCCAACCCAAAGGAGATCTGCAGAGCAACATGGGAATTGGAACTTTTGGCTATTGTTTGCCTTGAACATATCACAGATTCCTCTACTCTAGGATGCTAATCAGGGCCATCTTTAGATCGTACTTACTGTCAGATGTAAGCCAGACCACTGCTAATGAGACACTGGAATGCAGCCCCAGAATCAGTGTCTGCTTCAACCCAATGGGCATGGTGATGAGAGATGCTGGGTGGTTGTGGAATATGGGGAAACAATATGGTGACTTAAAGAAGGACAGAGGCCCTTAAAACTTCCTTTTAAGGAAGTTTTGATCATTGAGGAGAAAAAGCTTAAGGTGGGCTACTGAGACCTACTGCTTTCAGCAAGAAGGCTCATTATTTTGAGGATAAGCAAAATGCATAGCCTCATGTAAGGACCAAGCGCTCATCAGCAGATGTTGGTTGAGTCCATATGGTTTGCAGAACATCACATTAAAGTTTGCTGATCCATTCCATACAAGATTTAAGCAATTTTTCCAAGGAGACAATATGGCTGTCTCCATGTAAATGGGAATAATTCTAGAAGGCTAATTTTAGTCAGCAGAGAAGGTATGTGATGAAGAAATAGAGCCTTCTATAGGCAATGGGGGTGGCCACATCACAGGTACATGGGAAGCAGAGTGGCAAAATGCAAGTGTGTTTTAAGCCAACAAAGCTAACAGTGGCCATGGTGGAGGAGCTGGAGAGAGGGGACACTTGTTGATAATTTATTCCACCAGCCCTTATTGCAATAAAAAGGAACTATGTAGTACAGTGTGTGGTTAAAAATATAAAACTAGCAAGATAAAGGGAGATGACAGCAAAATAGGGGAGAAGAAAATAAGATGATGTCAGTATATAAAAATGTATGTTATGAGATGCTGTCTCTTAATATAGTAACCCTTAACCCATGGAGCTGTTGAGCACTTGTAAAGTGGTGAGTCCATGTTGAGATGTGCTGTTAGGGTTAGGTATGCACACTGGATTTAAAATACTAATATGAAAATATGTAAACTATATCATTGATAATTTTTATGTAGATTAATGTTAAAATGATATCTTGGCTATACTGGGTTAAATAGAATATAGCTTAAAATTAGTTTCACCTGTTTCTTTTCACTTTTTTAATATGGCTACTAGAAAGTTATAAATTACATAGTGACTCCCATTTGTGGTCACAATATATTTCTTTTGGACAGGGCTGTTCTCTGCTATGTCCTATACCAGTGGTTCTCAACTGGGGGTGATTTTGCCCCCAATAAGACAGTTGGTCATGTCTGAAGACATTTTTGGTTGCCACTGCTGGAGGAGAGGTATGCTTCTAGAAGCCGTCTAGTGGGTAGAGGCCAGGGATGCTGCCAAACATTCTATGATATATAGGAAAGCCTCCACCACAAAGTATTATTCAAATGTCAGTATTGCCAAGGCTGAGAAATCCCACTCTACACCATAGATATAGGGTGCTGGGAGCCCAATATGGAGATACAGTAACAACCTAAGTGTGAGGGTGTAAGCATCTTCTCTAGAGTTCAGACAGCAGGACCCATAATATCACCCTTCGCTGCTCAACTGCATTTAAACAAGCAGTACATCAAGCGCCTGATATTAATGCTATTTTATTTAATTCCCTTTAGAGCACTATTGAGGTTGGTAGCATCTCCATTTTGAATCTAAGTCAGTTGATTCCAGCTTATGGGCTTTATCATCCACAGAGATAAGAAATGTAACTATTTCAAGTTCAAGTATCTTCAGTCCATTTATTTCTTTCCATTGTAAGGACCCACTACCCTAGGTAAGGCCACCTAACTAGTCTCTAGTCTTGACCACTTCAGTCCTCCAGTTCTTTCTCCATGTCACAATGATCTTTCCAAAAATCCAAAAGCTTTCAATGTTTTTTTTTTTCATTACTGTCAGGATATAGCCCACATTCTTTATCATAGCCTAGAAACTAGGATTTGGATTCAATACATTTTTGTTGAGGATGCACAATGTATTTTGGACTAAATATGATAAGAATCACAAAATCACTGTAAGATGTTGCATGTTAATGGCTGTCACTAATAGAAATGTATCTTGAAGACAAGATTGGTAACCATTCTCTCTGTAAACAAAGACTTTTAGGGCAGTATTTTGCTTGTGTGGGACCTGTGATCATTTGGATAAAACATGTTTACACAATTTAAATGATTATCAAACGATAAGTTTATTGAAGTGGAAGATTTTTATTTGGGAATTCGCTAGGAAGATACATGTTGTTTGTTTTACTTTAAATCTACAAATGGCCAGTTCTTTGGAGGGAGAGGTTCTGATTTGTATCTTTTTCTGTGTCTCCAAAAATAACGAGTATAAAGTAGGTTTTGATAGTTCCACCTTAATTAAATTACAAACCTTGTGATGAGTCTGAACTGTATGTTTTGAATAAGGAATCTTAAGTGCCACCTAGTGACAATGAGGGGATATATTACACATTACACTACAAAATATTAGTTTTGAAAGTATAGATGATCTTAAGTGCCACCTAGTGGGGAATAAAGGGTTATATTACACAATATACTACAAAATAAGAGCTGTTTTGAAAATGTAAAAGGTCTTAAGTACCGCCTTAGTGGAAATGGGGGATACATTACAGTTATTTTAAAATATGTTACGGAGAAGTTGCCCCCTTCTCAGTGGTAGCCCCAGTATGACGTAAGCACTGTGAATACAAAGCATGAAAATAGCATCTCCTTAAAATTATGCATTCTTGAATTTTCTTTATTTAGTTCACCCGTCTGTCCCACTGTTCTTTGGACATCTAATTTTTATTAAAAGAAATTTTTGTATTAGTTGAAACAGATGAATCCTGAAATCTGAGTGAAATTTTAAAACCGGAAGTTTATTTCTCTCTTATGTAAAAGTCCAATAGGATATTTGGTGGACAGCCTTCCTTGTAGCGATTTGGGGACCCAGGCTCCTCCCATCTTGTACTTCAGCTAAACTTTAGGGCAGGGATTAGCAAACTGTTCCTGTGGATGGCCAGCTAGGAAATATTTTAGGCTTTGTGGACTTTCTGGTCTGTGTCAAAACTAATCAGCTTTGCCTTTTTAGTGTGAAAGCAGCTGTACACAATATGTAAATGAGTAAGTGTGGGTGTATTCCAATAAAACTTTATCTTTGGATGCTGAGATTGGAACTTCATATGTTTTCCACGAAATAGTCTTCTTTTTAAATTTTTCTTCAACCATAAAAATGTAAAAAACATTCTTAGCTCACAGGCAGTGCAAAACCACTTTGGTAACACTTGCCGTAGGGCTTCGGAATCCTTACTTCCAGCCAGAGGCTGGAGAAAGATCTTGCATGGGAAGTTTTCTTCTAGGCCAGTCTGGAATCAGTCAAGCACCATCCCATTGGCCAGAACTCAATCACATGATCACAGACAAGATGGAGAGGGAATAGGTTTTGGTGAACACATAGCAGTGTACCCACTAATATAGTCCACCCTGTTACTTTAAAAAATATAATTTCATCATTGATTCATTTATTCTTTATCAGTTGATGCCATTTTTAGCCATGTTTTCTTGGTATTTATCATTACACACACATGATTCTGAACATATATGCACTTTAAAACTTTGTCTTTAAATTCGATACATACATATAAAGGGATTATGATGAACTTAAGAAATGGCATCAACTAATAATGAATGAATGGAATTGTATTTTTAAAGAAATATCATGAACTATATTAGAGATTGTGGCTACAATGCTGTGTGTTCATCAAATCTTTCTCTAACCTTTACCCACATGGCTGAAAACAAAGGAGCCTTTGAACCCCAGCTCAGTGTAGCACCAATGCCTTGATAGCATCCTTGGAGCAGAGCTTCTCAAATGAGAATGTGCATGCAACTGTCTGATAAATATTATCAGCACAACAATGGGGCCTGCGCTTCAGAATTTTTAATGTTGGTGATGCTGATGTTGCCAGCCTGTGGAACACACTTTGAGTTGTAAGAGTAAGTGTACTAAGCTAATAAGAGAAACCACGTTTCTTCATCTCTGTAATGACCAATACTTTCGACTGTAATAGCTGGGACCCCAGGAAGCTATCTAGATTTTGGAGAAAATAAGGATATAAAGGGAATGTGAACTGAAGCTCAAATCTTGG
>NW_016108007.1:467912-480676 GCF_001604975.1 Cebus imitator
AAAGCAATAACTTGCAAACAAATGGGCATTACATATCTGATGCAGTTCAGGTTTAAAAAATAAATCTTACAGCCAAAAAAAAAAAACCCTGTCATTAATCTAGGCTGAAAAACATAAATGAAAAGTTTATCTAGGAAAGAAAAGAAACAGAGAGATGGGGAAGAAGGATGAGGTGGCTGGGTGCATGGAGGAATGTCTTAAGACTGACTAGAGAACTGGGAGTTTTGCTTCATGTGATTTTTTTCATATTGCCAGGAGAGGGCAGCCAGTCCCCACTGTAAAGTTTTACATTTCCATCTACCATTTTCAGAAAGTATTATGATATACAGTGATTTTTTAAGAAACTTACTTCTACTGTTTATTCTGTTAACCATAATCGGAAGCTCAATCTATACAAAGGGCATTAAACTAAGAGTCAAACAAACACCTGGATTTGGAAGGTCCTTTTTCCTAGATCTTAGCAATTCTGTGTCTGCAGGCAAGTTGATGAACATCTAGGTTTCTTTATCTGTAAATTACATGCAGTAAGACTAGATCTGCCTCCTGAGAGGTTGGCAGATAATTAATGATTTTTTTTTTTTTTGTGAAAGCCCTGTATGAACACATTAATTCATTTATCTATCCATTCACTTGTTCAGTCACAGATATAAGCCTTAATGTGTTGCAGTGCTGGTTGCTGACATACAAAATGACCATCACACAGATTCTTCCTTCAAACAACCCATTGCTAACTAAAGAAAAATAGGATGGTTATGCTATAATTTAACTGCAAAGCGACAGTCTAATAAGGCTTGGTATGAGCACCCTCTACTGACAACCGTGACCTGCTGTCCTTTTCCCCCCATACTTGGCACTTCACTCATTTCATTCCAGTTACACAGGTCTCCCCAGTTGTTCCTCAGACTCAACATATTCACTGTGTTTTGGGGAATTTGAATTTCAGTTTCTTGCCTGAAGTGTTTTTCCTTTAGTTATCCACATGACTCATGCTCAAGGATTTTTTAAAAAAGATCTCTGCTCCCCTATACAACTCTTAGAGGCCACTCAGAGTACATTATCTAAAATAGCACTTCAGTTATTCTCTATTTCACCCTCTCTCAGTCTGAAATTCAAGACATTATTCCCTAAGGCACCCATTGTGTGCAATGAATTAACTTCTCTCTTATGTATCTAGAATGGTAATAGCTGTGCATCATCCTTGGGAAAGTCAACAATATAGTCTGTCAAAGCACTTTCTATGTTCTGTGGTTCAGATGGAGATAGCAAGTTGAGTCCGTGTTTTACTTTTCTTTATAACACTTTTCACTTACCAAACACAATATTATGAATATATTTAATTTGTTTTTCTCTCCTTTCTCCTCATTAGAACACAAACTCCAACAAGGTAGGAACCATGGTTTGTTCCATGTCGTATCTCTAGCTTGGCACATGGTAGGGTAGGCAGTAGACTTTTGTTGGATGGATGCGTGTGAATAACAAACGAATGAATGAATGCTCAGAATGCACTCAAGAGGCAACTCTTGATCTTGATCTTGTAAGATCAGAAGAATTTTCCTTGGTAGATGGGGATGGGAAAGGTATTCAAACACAGTATGGTTTAATGCCACAGTCTTGTAAACTTGAGAGAGCCATATCCAGGTAAGGCAGTGGCTTTCTGAAGTGGTAAATCCATACCTGTTGTAGCTTTTCTGATTTTTGTCCTTCTTTGGAGAGTATTATATACATATACATATTATATGTGCATGTGCATATATGTGTACATATTGTCTTCTTTGGAGAGTATTATATACATATACATCATATTATTCACAATACATTTTTGACAGAAATAAGTTGTATTTCCTGAGTAGATATCTCCACTTGTTGATGGACTGTATACTAAGGAAAATACAGATTTTAACATTAGCCTAAATACCACAGAATTAGGAATTTAATCTACTAAGGAAAAGAGCATTAAATTCTCATAATCTGTATATTACTTTTGCTTATCAGAGTTATTCTACTCTTATTAATAAAAGAACAAGATGTCAATTTACTAACTGATTAAAATAATCATATTATTCTATTTCAAGAGCCTGTATCTTTCAATAGTGAAGTACATGCTTAGAGATCATTAGATCCATACTACTCAAAGTATGGTCCCCGGCCCAGTGCCAATTCTTAGATAGTGCTTGCAGGTCTACAAGGAGATAAGCAAATCAAGCAAGAGTAAACATTTGGAAACTTTTATAGAAATGTGGTACCATAATTTTATATCTATTGAATCTAATTTTTAAATTTGGGCTTGTATTTAATGTGCTTCCCTATACCCCTTTTTAGTAATTTATTTTATTTTTATCACATTTTGCAAAAGTATGATCTGCAATAGATTGGAAACAAACAAGCAAACCTTGTCATTCAGTACAGGTCATTTGAGAAACAGTGCTCTATAGAGCATGATTTGTGGACTGTGTTTAGTCCCACAAACCCTGAACTATAGGGAACACTGAGAATTCAGCTTGGAGTGGAATTGGCTTCAAACCAAGTGACAGTGCCTGTTAATAGTGCTGATGGCTGGCATTTATCAAGCATTTACTATGTTCCAGACATTACACTAAAGACTTGAGAGATTTTTCTTGCGTCAAGGAACTGAGAAAAGTAAAAGTAGATGGGGGAGAGGGAGATTGTTTGTGTGACATCATAAGCACAGGTGTTTCTTGCTCTATCCAATTTCTTTCAGGGATAGAAAGTCTAGAATGCCAACCACTCTACTGAGAGTTACACTGATTTGAACATTCATTTTCTTTTATTTCTGGGTTGGTATTAGTAATGTTTTGGTAATGTAAGACATTAAGCTTACCCGTGGGTGTAGGAGAGGCTAAGAGTTTCAGGTTGTTTGTTTATGCACGCATGCATGCCTTGGAGACCTTGTAGAGAACCCAAAAGCTTAATAGAGGCCTTTGCTTAAGGAAAGCTGACTACTTGACCCAGGGGCAAAGCCATTAGTGTCCAGGATGTGGGCTTTGTTGCATAAAGATCTTGTAACTGGTTCGATTCCAGGAGGGCTGGGGAAATATGTGTTTTAGAAACCCTGGAATTCGCAACCTTATTGTCCATTGTGGTCTTTTCAAAGCATTCAGAGAATCTGCATTGATAACAGTCTATAGATTAAAAGGACAGGCAACCTTTGCTATAGTTTCCTGCATTTGGAAACCCTGTGGACCCTGCTAGGCAACACTTTTGGTAAAAGGCAGGTAGTGAAATGCAAGAATTGGTGGAATCTACACAGCATCTGGGCTAAATCAGAAGCGTGCCTGAATGACAGAGGAATATATGCTTTGATAAGCTGAACTTCAGTAGCAGGGCTTCATTTCCCTCTGTGCTGAATGGCTAGCAAATATTTTATATAAACGTGCCACAGAAAGGTACCGTAGGTACTACCTATTGGTAGAATAAATAGTTTAATCAATAGCTCAGTGTAGTTTAAGTGGAATTTAATAAGACTTTGGAAGCAAATGGACTAAAAGAAACACAGACACACAGAATTTGGGGCCCTGGTTCTGGAGCGATTACTCATACAAGAATGCGAATCTTTAGACTAGGTTTCCTAAAAGGAATCCAGCCATGCTTATTTAAAATTTTAATGGAATTTATAAAAACTGAACTGAAACTTGTATCCACAAGTCCGTAAGCCTTTTGACCGCCTCTGAGATTAGGCATATTCATCAATATAACTACTTGACAGATTTAGCAAATCACTCACTTGCATTTGAATTTCAGAAAAGTAAGTATTTTAAAAGTATATCCCATGCGATATTTGGTATTTATAAGTAGATCCCATGCAGTGCTTTGAAAAGACCACAATGCACAATAAGGCTGAAAATTCCAGGGTTTCTAAAAAGCAAACCCATTTAGAATCATGCAATATTTGGGACATATTTATATTAAAAATATTCATTTATTATCTGAAAGTCTTTTTTTTTTTTAGATGGAGTTTTGCTGTTGTTGCCCAGGCTGGAGTGCAATGGTGCGATCTCGGCTCACCACAACCACCACCTCCCAGGTTCAAGTGATTCTCTTGCCTCAGCCTCCCAAGTAGCTGGGATTACAGGCATGCACCACCACACCCAGCTAATTTTTTGTATTTTTAGTAGAAATGGGGTTTCTCCTTTCTCCATGTTGGTCAGGCTGGTCTTGAACTCCTAACCTCAGGTGAACCTCCCACCTTGGCCTCCCAAAATGCTGGGATTACAGGTGTGAGCCACCACGCCTGGCCCTGAAAGTCAAATTTAACTGAGTGAACTGTATTCTGTCTGGACAAAAAAGATGCAGCAGATAATCATTTCTTTTTTCTTTTCTTTTTTTTTTTTTTGATGTGGAATCTCACCCTGTCACCCAGGCTGAAGTATAGTGGCATGATCTTGGCTCACTGCAACCTCTGCCTCCCAGGTTCAAGCAATTCTCCTGCCGCAGCCTTTCAAGTAGCTGGCATTACAAGCGTATGCCACCACGGCTGGCTAATTTTTGATTTTTAGTAGATACATGGTTTCTTCATGTTGCCCAGGCTGGTCCCCAACTCCTGACCTCAAGTGATCCACCCACCTCAGCCTCCCAAAGTGCTGGGATTACAGGTGTGAGCCACCATGCCTGACAACAATTGGTTAATTTGTAGTTGAAAGCTTTATTTTACAACAGTCATAGAAGTCACTTAAATTTTACAACAGTCATAGAAGAAGGACATACACTCATAGAATAAGCTTGTTTTACAGGTGTAGAAACTCAGGCTTGGAGAAGTTAAATCATTTGTCTAGGGTCAGACAGCTACTTAAGTCACAGAGGTAAGATTCAAGATCAAGTTTAACTTTGGAACCTAGACTCTTAAACATGTCAGTATAGTCTTACGTGACATTTAATAACACTTTGGAAGAAGGTGGATTAAAAGACACATACACATGCTCATATACACACACAGAGAGACACACTCTCCTCATATTAGCAAAGCATCATTAGGACTAATTCTCCTTTAGTGTTTTCCAATCGTATAAATGGTTTCCAAACTTTTAAATTATGGACACCTCTCCTCCATTTTAACCTCTCATGGTAAATTACTAAGCATGGTAGTTTTTGTTTTGTTGTCTAAGAAAATATAATGACAGAAATTAGCAAATTAGTTTGTCCATCAAAATGAATTCATAAATAATTTTTCACAATACAAGTAGCATCTGATGGCGTATGAAAGACACCAAACATATCTTCAGATAAATTATTTATTCTAGAAATGATGTTGAGTTTGCAAATAGGTTGGAGGAGTCCCTTATATAACTTGAGGCTCCCCAACTCCCACCTCAAAGAAGGTCATGTCTTACAAGTTGGGAATCTATAACTTAGAGCAATTAAATCTTAGAGATAGACCCAAGGTGAATGAGCTTACTTTTTCTATATGCAGAAATGAACCGAAAGGAAAACAGACTACTGAAGTTGGGGATAAATGCAAGAAGCAGGGGAGTGGAGGGTCGATGATTTAATTCTGGACCACAGCAGGTGCTTCTGGTGCCCTGCCCGCATCAACCTGAGGCTTTATAATACAAACACTGGGAACTCTTGACCTGATGGCTTTCTCTGCCACCTCTCCCTATGCCTCATGTTCTGTTGATAGGAGAGCAGGGAAGTCTGGAAGTGGTTACGCTTAGGAAACAACCCTTAGCACAAGCAGCTTCCTTGCCCTTTGCGTGGGATGACTCAGAGTAAAGCTCTACCCAATCTCCCAGAGGTCCCCAGAAGGACTAAGCCCCAGGTTCCCACAGTAGTCACCAGTTCATGCATGCATTTGAATTGATCAACCTTCCCTTCCTTATCTCACTTTCATCCTTTCCCTGTGCTTCCTGCGATCTCTTCCCAATTAAACTACTTGCATGCAAATTCTCATCTTACCCTCTGCTTCTGGGAGAACTCAATGTTAAGAAACGGATTAAGGAATTTTATATTTTTGAACTCTGCCATAGGTATCAGTACTAGAAGAGATTAGCTCTCAGTTATTTTTCTGATCCTCAGTGCCTTGAGAATTAGTCCAGCCTTTTGAGAGTAAGCTGGTTGGTGAGCCTGGTTAATATCAGTTCTCCACAGAGGGACCCATGTAGTTACTAACAACATGGGTAAATAGAGCCTGACGTCAATTAATTATGCTTACGTAGATTTTTTCCCTCTGTAAATTTTGGTCATTATAAATAAAGAATTGATAGATTTTTGTATACAGTATGTGGCGAATAACTGCTGTCCTTCAGTGCTTCCCTCCTAGCATCTTTATTTGGGCATTTTCTTTGAACTGAACTATAAAACATAAATTTAATTATTTTATTGGGTGAGAAAGTTGTGTAACAATAAAGCAGAATAATGTATTCACTCAGTCTTATGCCAGGCAGTATGGGGTAGTAAAAGCAGAATTTAAACGGGAGTTGGGAGCCTAATTTCTGCATGACGTGTAACACCTCTGGGTCTTATTTTCCTTACAAACCGAATGAGCTCTAACAATCCATTCACCAATAAGTGTCTATGATCTTTTCCACCAATAAAAGTCCCAGTATCAGTTGCAGAGTTGAAGAGGATTGTTTATTATGGGTAGACTTCAACATCTCAAGGTTTCCTGCTCATCAACCCCTGGAAAGAGATCATGCATGCATCATTGTGAATACTTCTGAAGAGGAGTAAGAGGAGTCTATGGTGAGATAGGCTAGACCACTGGTATTCAACGAGGATAATTTTGCACTTCAGGGGACATTGACGATGTATGGAGCCATTTTTGGTTGCCAATAACTGGAGTCAGGGGAGATGCTAGTGGCATTAGTCGGCAGGGATGCCTCCAAACATCCTATAGTGCAGGGGTCCCCAATCCTCTAGTCATGGACCAATACCAGTCCATGACCTGTTAGGAATCAGGCCACACAACAGGAAATGAGTTGTAGACATGTGAGTGAAGCTTCATCTGTATTTACAGTGGCTCCCCATCACTTGCATTACCACCTGAGCTCTGCCTCCTGTCAAATCAGCTGTGGCGTTAGATTCTTATAGGAGCATGAATCCTGTTGTGAACTGTGCATGCAAGGGAGCTAGGTGGCACACTCTTTATGAGACTCTAACTAATGCCTGATGATCTGTCACTGTCTCCCATCATCCCCAGATGGGACAATCTAGTTGCAGGAAAACAAGCTCAGGGCTCTTACTGATTCTATATTATGGTGACTTACAGAGTTATTTCATTATATATTACAGTGGAATAATAGAAATGAAGTGCACAATAAATGTAATGCACTTGAATCATCCAGAAACCATCCCCCTCCCCTCCAGTCCTTGGAAAAATTGTCTTCTACGAAACTGGTCCCTGGTGCCAAAAAGGTTGGGGACTGCTGCTGTAGTGCATAGGATGGTCCCCCAATGACCTAGAATTATCCAGTCCCAAAAGTCATTGGTGCTAAGGTTAGAATAAGGCAACAAATAGACCAAAGCATTCAATGGCGGAAAACAACAGAAATTTAATTTTTGCATCTATAACAATCTAAGGTTGTTCAAGCTAGGCTAGAGTGGGGTTGCAGGAGTAGGCGGTGGAGTGGGAAGGTAGATCCAGCTCTGCTCTATGAGAGAATATCAACCGATGGTGTTCCTTTCACTTGCAGTATATTGTTTCCATAGCTACACCAGGCTCCCTCCATTTCAGCCAGCTGAAAAAGGAAAATGGTATGGAGGAACATGTATAGGAGGTTTAGATGGGTAAAATCTGGCAATAACACAAACGCCTTCCTCTCGTGTTCCATTGACTAGAAATCAGCCAATGCAAGGCAGACTAGGAAATTTAGTATGAACTAATCCATTACTCAGAAAGAGGAGGAAAGAATATTTTGCTAACTAGTTAGCAATATCTGCCATAATGTGCAACTGCATCACTTCTTTCATTATAATAGTGAGTAATAATAACTTCAGCTTTTGAGTACTTGTATTTTATGAATTTGTGTGTATTTTGCATATGTTAACTCACTGAATTCCCCCAGTACCCTAATAGGCTACATTCTGTTATTAGCTCCATTTTACTTTTCAGAAAACCAAGGCATGAATGGTTAAATAATTTCTCTAAAATTCACAACTAATAAATGTCAGAACCTGCTTATAAACCCAGACTGTCTGATGCTAAAACCTGAGTTCTACCCATTGTACCACCATGCCTGTTTTCTCCTTGAATATCCTGCTTGTTATTTCTTCTACTCAATCCAAATCTGCCTTTCCACACCCTCCCCCTCCACTTGCTGATTGTACTTTTGTTATTGGTGAGAAACAGGACAACCTTACTTAGAATTTTCAATATAGGCAACTAGAGGCATAGGTGGAACTCAAGGTAATGGCCATGTGAGCTGGAAAGAAACAGGCAGATGTAAGAGATGCAGACTCCATAGGATACTTCAATGGCCTGGAATTTGTTTATAAGGTAACTGGTAAGATTCTCTAACTGTTAAAGAAAATTGGACCAGGCACAGTGGCTCATGCCTGTAATTCCAACACTTTGGGAGGCCAAGACAGGAAAATCGCTTGAAGCCAGGAGTTTGAGAGCAGTCTGGGTAATATAGCAAGACCCCATCTCTACAAAAAGCAATTGAAAATGATAGCCAAGTGTGGTAGTCTGCACCTGTAGTCACAGCTACTCAGGAGGCTGACGTGGGAGGATCATGTGGGCCCTGGAGTTCAAGGCTGCAGTGAGCTACAATTATACCACTACACTCCAGCCTGGGTGATAGAGCAAGACCCTGTCTCAAAAGAAGGAAAAGAAAATTGAAGACAGGAAAACAAACTGATTTGGGTTGTGGATGAGTGATAGGGTGAGGCAGATACTGACAATTTCAGATTTTAAAATGTTAGATTAAGGTGTCTGGGGCTGGGATATTTTCATGATTATTTAATTTTTAATTAAAAAAATTATTTTAAAGTTCCGGGGTACATATGCAGGTTGTGCAGGTTTGTTACATAGGTAAATGTGTACCATGGTGGTTTGCTGCACATATCAACCCATCACCTAGGTATTAAGCCCAGCATGCATTAGTTATTTATCCAATGCTCTCCCTTCCCCGACCGCACCACCCGACAGGCCCCCGTGTGTGTTATTTCTCTCCCTGTGTCCATGTGTTCTCATTGTTCAGCTCCTACTTATAAGTGAGAACATACAGTGTTTGGTGTTCTATTCCTGCATTAGTTTGCTGAGGATAATGACTTCCATTTCCAGTTTCATCCATGTCCTCTCAAAGGACATGATCCATTTATCACAAACCTACAGCCAATATTATACTGCTTGATGATTTTAAACCAAACTCATAGTTTTAAAGTTTAGGAGAGAGATGAGAGCTAGAGATAAGCATTTTAACATTATCTTAATAGATATGATAGTTGAACCTATGGAAGTTGAAAGGATTCATGATAGAAAACAGTGTACATGAGAAGATAAGATTAAAAGCAGAAATTGGTAAGGCCAATTGTTTTATTGGCCCTGATTCCTCGCCTACCCTTGCATCTACACCCCCACACTTTTGTAGACTTAGAAGTTCCATGTAAAAATGGGGAGAGTATGTATTACACTGTCCCCTGATGTTTAACTCTTCAACTTGCTTTGGCCAATAGATAGGGCAGTAATGACAGTGTGCCAGTTCCTAGCCTAAGCTAAAGATGTTTGGCATGTGTCTGTTTGCTGTCTGGGCTAGCCAATTTTTCTTGGGTAAAGGATGAATGACATGTGAGGCAGAGCACAGCCTACATTAGCCAGCCTTAGCCTTCCTGGACACTCATGAGCTACATCAATGCCTCTTGTCATATTGTTATGGGCCTCTGAGATTTCATTATTTTTGTTATTGTTATTATTGTTATGCAGTATGGATTTTGAGTTCTGGAGAGAGGCCTGCAGATAGGCATAGAAGTTTATTTTCCAAGAAACAGTAGTTGAAGCTGTGAAAACCAATAGGGGCCTTGATGGAGAATACAATCTGAGAATGCCTACCTTTACAGTTCTGGAGGAAGTGTGGAGATGATGACAGAGAAAGAGGCTAGAGTGTGGAAGGAGAAGACAGGGATAGCATAGACTTTAGACGTGGAAAATCTCTGCATAATCATATATTTACCATTTACTGGCAATGTGACCTTCAACAAAATATGTTTTAAAACACAAAATATGTTTTAAAAGAAAAATCAATAAAAGTGAAACATTAAACTCCCAAGGCCTCAGTTTTCTCATCTGTAAAATGGAGGAATGAGGACCTATGTTGAATATTACTACAACAAATAGGTAAACTTATCACAGTATGTGTTAAATCTAACAGAATGCTCGGTAAATGTTAGCTATTCTCTAAGAAACTCAATAATTATGATAGCTAAAATATTGCATACACACTTGGCAAGATATTGGAAATATCTTCTTAGGAGAAAAAGGATACATCTCAAAAGAGAATTAAAAAATGAAGCCAAAGGCTGGGGAGAGGGAGGAATTGGGAGTTGTTTAATGCAAAAAGAGTTTCAGTTTAGGAAGATAAAAAAGTTCTGGAGATAGACGGTGATCATAGTTGCACAACAGTGTGAAAGTACTTAATGCTACTGAATTGTACACTTAAAATGGTTAAAGTGTCAAATTTTATATTATGAATATGTTACCACAATAAAAGAAATAAAAGAGAAAGAAAACATTTGAATGAAAGGAAACTTACAAAATATAACTTGAAAAAATACTTAGTAGATTAACTTCTCAACTGACAAGTATTAGATCCGAGATATAGTAAGTGCTCAGTAGCTGTTTTTGTAAATAAAAACGTGGTTGCAGAGAGAGTTATCCCAGAAGCAACGTTAGAAATAGCCACATTAGATTGACAGGAGACCTTGATCGCCGACGTCTAACCTGCAGACAATCAACTTTAATAGGAAAATTGTTGATTTTCATTGAGGATTTCATGTTTGAGGGTGAAACACCCCTGATGGGAGTGGTCTAGCAATGCAGAGGTTCATGGGGGCTTTTGACTCCATCTCAGTCTTCATTTTTTTTTGTTTTAGAAATACCAATAACATTTTATAAATCATGAGGTTTTGAAATAAAGTTTAACTAAATTTTAGAGAATGTTTTGTGCAAATCATTTACTGCTTCTGGACAGGACAGATTTCTTTCATTACTAATTTGGATGAGTCATTTTGTAATAAACAAGATGATTTTGTGCCCATGACAATGACACATCTAATTCTTCTAATATAAAATATGTCTTAAGAGAAAAATAAATGAAAATAAAACATTAAGGAGGCAGATGCCCCAAAACATATTTTAAATGGTATAAATTTCCATGACCTGTAGGTTTTTAGCCAAGTGCAGAAACTTAGCCAAGATTATTGAGGGAAAGGTTTGGTTGTTTAAAAAAAAATGGATTGGGGAGAGGTATAGTCATGTGCTTCAGTATGTATATAATGTATAGCTGCTACTCAAACTGATAATTTTGATGAAATCAAAATAATGTTCTCTAACATGACACTGTGATTGACACAGAGCCTAGGGAATGATTGCATCAGGACACAACTTTTCCCTTGATAAATGTATTAGGAAAATGTTTGGGGATGATTTCGCAAAGTTGTATGTACTTTAGTGACTTATATACTGATATTTTACTTTCCAAGACAGTTCTTCCTTCTGCGTGAAACACATAACCTGCTTTTAAGGAAATTATACTAGGACTGGGAAAAGTCAACAGAGAGCAATGTAAGACAATCTATCTTGGATGGCATGGCTACCATCATTCTACTTCAGGTCCATGACAGACATTACTCTGATCGCAACATACTGTTGCTGAGCCTGTATGTACTCTCACTTTTTCAATGCCATGCTCCAGGTGGCCATTGTCAGTTATGGTTTTTCTGTGAGATGGAACCCATTGTTCATTCTGTATTAAACTATATGGCTTCAATAATTTACAGAGAGGACAACCAGTGAGGGTGGAATTGAAAGCTTCATGGGAATGGATAGTAGGATCAAACACACAGAAGTAGAAATCTGTGGATGAATGTGTGTGTGTGTGTGTGTGTGTGTGTGTGTGTGTGTGCAATGCATAGACAAAGGTGAAGAGGGCAATATAGGGAGATTCAGTTGATGTGCTAGACGGTAATTATTAAGAACTTTGGAAAGTAAAATTGGGTCAAATCAAGAAGATATTGAAAATCACATAGAGGACTTTAGATTTCCAACTATAGATAATTGTTTGATAACTAGGTGAGTGAAGCCTGTGCATACCAAATAGATGAGAAATGGGATATAGTAGGCATAAGAGGCCATTGGGTCTCAAATGGAGGAAATTTGTCTTCCCAGGGGACATTTGGCAACATCTGAAGAGATTTTGGTTGTCACAGCTGAAGGCAGGGGGCGGGGTTCTACTTGTGGTAGAAGCCAAGGATACTGCTGAACATCCTATGTTCAGGATACGATATCCTGATAGGATACTCCACCATGACAATGAATTATCCAGCTCAAAATACCAGTAGTGCTAAATTGAGCAATTATGCTATAGACTAGTTGCTGTAATCTATAACCCCAAATCTCAGTGATTTAATTCAACAAAAATCTATCTTGCTCCTGAAAAGACCAAAGCAAGTATTTTAGGTGAGGTACAAATTCTGGGAGTTCTCTTTCAATAAGTCACTCAGGAATTCAGTTACTATCCATTATGTAAAACCTCTTTCTTTTCTTTTCTTTTCTTTGCTTTTCTTTCTTCTCTTCTCTACTCTTCTCTTCCTCC
>NW_016108007.1:481936-493522 GCF_001604975.1 Cebus imitator
GAACATGATGAGTTTTCAGTGATTGTAGACTATTCTAAGAGCTGGGCCCTAAACCATTAGATAAGAGTGTAGCATTGCAGATGTAGTTTTGGAGGCATTATTAGTTGAGTGGACTTCACTGCTATATCCCTGGAGTCCAGTTCAGAGCCTGAGATAGAATATATGGTTGATAACATTTTGTTAAATGCATAGATCAACAGGTATTTGACTAACATAAATAAAGAAAAGGATACTTTTTCCTTTCACTAAAATGAAAATAAACCTGATGCTTATACATCTTTGTTTCAGTTAGCTATTGATGTGTAACAAACCATCCCAAATGTCAGAGGCTTCAAACAGTAGACATTGATTATTTGCCATGTATTTATGAATCAGCCAGATGATATTTCTGGTCTTGGCTGGGCTTTCTTATGCATATGCAGTCAGCTGTGGGTCATGGAGAAGGCTCTGCTGATCTTGGCCATCTCTTTCATATTTTTGGAATTCAGCAGGTCTACGATGGTCATGCCTGAGAAAACTGGGTTCTTTTCTATATGGTTTCTAATCTTCCATCAGATTCTACTGGGTTTTTCTTATGGTGTGGCAAGGATCTGTGAGAAAAAGTAGAAACACTCAAGATATCTTATAGTCTAGGCTCAAAACTGAAGTACCATCTCTTGTGCTACCATCTGTTAACCAAAGCAACAAACAAGGCCTGCTCAGATTCAAAGGTGGAGAAATAGACTCAACTCTTGATGAGAGTGATTGTAACGTCACATTTCAAAAGTTGTATATATGGAGAAACTATTAATAGGCTACATCAATAAGATAAACTCACCACAGCCTGGGAGGAGTTTGCTACATAATGTGGAAAGAAAGAACATTAAGCTTGATTTATTCACTTCTGAACATCCTGATCTCCACGGTAATTAATGAGATTTCTAAAATAATTTCCAGGCTATGTTTTTATTACGCTTGATCAGTGAAGAATTAATTTGAAAGGCCCAAGGTTTACCCTGCACTTTAAAAGTAAATAGCTGTCACACAAAACTAATCTCTTTATAGGTTAAATCCTGACTCAATTTGCCCCAAATGTATCCTATCCATTTTCGATGTCGTGGCACATAAAGAAAAAATAATTGTCATTTTGTGGCACACTAAAGGAAAAGGACAAGGCTGCTTGTAATTAGGGGGAGTAATCTCAGGGGCTCTGGCTTCCCCAGGTCTGGTTCACTTGGCCGGTTCAAGGGATGAGTTGATTACCACCTCCACACACGTGTAACCCACCAGCAGAGTAAGCCAGGTAGGATGTTCTGTTGTGGACCAAAATATCAATGAGTCTAGGGAATCCCATGACTTAGTTGCAGGGTCAGGTATAGAAGCCAGATCTCTAGACCTTCAGTCTCATGCCTTCTTTATGGAACTATGTTGTCTTCAGAAATACGTCTTTAATCAGCACATGTTTCTCATTTATCTGCTGTTAGCCTTGAAATATGCAAGATATCTGAGGGAAATATAAACACTGTACAAGACATGGCCACTGTCCTCCAAGGGGTTAGGAAAGAAACTCTCATCTACCCATTTTGATTTCCTCTCTGGGTACGTATCAATCAGTATCAAGTCTAATGCAAGGTAAGGAGGCAAGTGCCCATTTCTTCTGGAGTTGCAAGCATTGCAAAAATGTCTCCTTCCTCTATTTTAGTCACTGTATTTGGATGCAAAATAATCCAGCATGGCACAGGAAATATAATCAATTTACTCAAGAATCCCTGGCAATATGATACAATAGGAGGCTTGTATAACCCATTCAGGAGCGAGTAACCAGTAGATCCTCTGATTCTTCTACATTTATGTTATTTTAAGTATGTTCATTTCCTGTAATACAATTACTAATAATTATTTACTGCCCTTTTGTAGGGGAAAATCACTTGCATATTGCTGCAAAGTAAACCACTTCAAAACTTGGTATCTTCAAGGAGAATCAAAAAACTCTTTTTTGGAAAGAGCTAGATAGTAAATATTTTCAGGTTTATAGGTCATATGTTCTCTGTCCCAACTACTCAGCTCTGCTATTGTAGGGCTAAAGCAGCCATAAGCAATACATAAACAAATAAGAATGGCTATGTTTTAATAAAACTTTATGTATGTATAGATACTGTGATTTGAATTTCATAAAATTTTTTATGTGCCACAAAATCTTCTGATGCGTTTTCTATGCTTTAAAAATGTAAGATCCATGAATGGTTTGCTGACAGAAGCTGGATTTGGCTCAAAGGCCTTAATTTTTTATCTCCTGGCTTGAAACGGCCATCATTATCACTCAATAGTCTTCAGATTGATTGGGAGTGGGCAATGCAAGCTTGGGCTGTGTGACTCTGATTCAGGTTCTGGATCCACATGACCTTGGATTCTTACCAAAATGGGAATAACTTTTATCCTTGTGTATTCACTCTGGGACTCAGGCTGGGTGGCAGCAGGTTTTTTCACTGCTGTCATGGAAAAGAGTGCAAGCCCAACCATGCAAGTGCATCTGTGGCATCAAGCTGGCTACCATTCATTTAGCCATTCCATATGATCACATGGCCAAATTCAAATTCAACAGGCAGGGAAATGCCTTCTTTAGTGATAGAAATTTCACAGGGTATGAATTTAGGGAACCATGAAGAATTGGGACCACTAGTGCTGTCTATCATACTCATCTTCCCTTTTCTTTATTGAAAAATGTAATTGTCTCCCTCTTATTTTTCCTCCAACTTTGTTTTAGACAAAAAAAAAGGACATATATAATCTATTTTAGATTCTTTCTGGAGGGAATAACTTCCTATGAGTACTTCTCTTAGTCATCTGCAGGAAAATGCTGTTTATAATTTTGCCCTGATCTGATATCTGTCATACAGGAAAGTACACATTACATATCTTTTACTGGACATTCCACAGCTTAATCTGATACATCAAAGGTCAACTGAGTGTTTTCCTTGAGACAATTTTGAACCACCAACTATTATCTTTGAATATTCTTTGTTTGGCATCTGAAGGTATCCCTGTTACCCAAGAGGTCCTCTTAATTCTGAACACAGGGAAGTGAGAGGAGTTATTCCTGGAAGTGGGGCCTATGAAAGCACTGGACCTTTTCTTGACAATGGCTATACCAACGTCACTGACGGAGGGCTGTTTAACCTAGCTTTTCTTGCCTTTAACCACATTCCTTCCACTTACCATTTGTTGATGCAACTTTTAACACAGGACAAAGTGTCTTATGTTTTTCTAACCTTTCTCACTTTCTGGATTTTCTTTTCTGATAACCTTCTGGAGTTTAGACTTATGATTTCAAATTCCTGAATAGAACATTTCTCAAAACAAAAACCACTTTTTAAAAATATGTACCCTGAAATTAAAAAGTAATGAATCAGTGAACAGAATGTAGCAAATATCAGGGAGGACTGAGAATGTGAAGGTCCACCTGATAGGCTAGGACAGTCACTTTCCTTAGCAGAGCCTCAGTGTTTGCATATGAAAGGAAAATTCACTCCCAACTTGGAAATCATTTGACTCTGAGTTTCCACAAAATGCATATAATCGGAATACTGTATAGAATTTGAGATATAACTTAAAGAGGACATCTCTATCCTCTGTATATAGGCTGTATATTGGGTCTAAAACATTCTTTTTCAGCTCCCTACCTATCCCCCTTCTTTTCTACTTCCATCTGTTCCTGGTCCTAGATATAGAAATCTCAAATTTTATTTTGTTTAGCTAAATAATATTAGTCGTGGAGATGCTCTTAAATATATGATGAATGGCAAATAAAGAATTTGGAGGAGTTTATCCAATATGATGAACTCTGTTAACCATCATTGTAGGGATCAGAGATTTTGATCAAAAGATCTTCTCATGGGATTATGATCAACAATGTAAGTAGATGGATCACTTGTTTGCAGAGCTTTAGAATCAGTAGTATAACCTAGCACCCAGACTCAGATGGGTATAATTTGAAGTTTTGCTTAATGATTCCAAAATCAAGGTTATCAATATGTTGATGAGGGATCGTAAATAAAGACATCTAAATGATAAAAGGTCAAATGGTGACTAGCTTACCATATAGATTGCATGTGTGATTAGGTGTGTATGTGTGTGTGTGTGTGTGTGTGTGTGTGTGTGTGTGTGTGTTTAATAACATGAGTTGGCTCAGACATAAGGCATATTTTGGAATTTCATCAGCATTTGAGGTAGTGAAGAGGCAAGGAAGCTGAGATTTGAAAGAAGTGGGGGCTGGGGAAATGATGGCCAAAGAGATATCTTAGACTCCAAAGACTATGCCAAGCACAGGTGGCATACAGTGGAAGACTGGGGAGGAAAGCATATTGCAAAAAGACTCCAGTCCCTGGGTGGGTCCAAGGGCAGCTGGAGTCAGTTTTTGGGAGCTACGAGATTGCCAGGCTAGGAGTAGCCCAGCCAAGCTGACTGGCACGTGGTTTAGAAGGAAATGGAGAGACAGACTTAGTGGCATGGAGTTAGGAGTTGGGGTTACGGTCAGGGTCAGGGCAAGCCTACATCTCTGAAACTACAGCTACATTTTATCTCCCTAGGGTTGCCAGGTAAAATGCAGGATGCTAAGGTGAATTTGAATTTCAGATAAATAATAATATTGTCAGTATGCATAAGTCACAAATATGGCATGGGGCATACTTATGTTAAAAAATTAGCCAGATGAGGTGGCTCACTCCTATAATCTCAGCGACTTGGGAGGCTGAGGTGGGAGGATGACTCGAGCCCAGGAGTTCAAGGCTGCAGTAAGCTGTGATCGCACCACTGTATCACAGCAACAGAGCAAGACTCCAACTCTTAAAAAAAAATACTCATTTTTAATGTGAAATTCAAAGTTAGCTGGATGTCCTGTAGCTTATTTACTAAATCCCATAACCCTACCTACCCACATCCATGCTAGGTATACACCCCATACTTTTCTCTCCTTGTACCTTTCCATTATATGGGTGATATTTTTCATTTAACAACTGTTTCCCTTTTGAGAAACCAAGCTCCATGAGGGTGTTTTGACTTTCAACATATTTTTTGCAAAATCATAGATGGGGCTCAAAAAGTATGTGTTGAATGAGTGCATACTACTTTATTAGCAGTGGGAGTACTTTACAAGCACCACTAAAAGTCTCTCTGAGGCTGCTGGCCAAAGTTTTACTCTATAATAAGGGCTTCGGATTTTATCAGTAGAGGCAGCTGCAAGGAGCTGGGGGCAAAGTGGCCCAGACAGGAATGACAGTCCCCTAACTTTATAATTATTCTCATATCTAAATACCCATGTCTGCCTGGGGGCACAATTTCCTCTGTTGGAATCCACGGCCCTCGATGGAGAATCAGATGGTTTGCTCTGTCATTAATTGGCACAATGGCTTTAGGAAGGTGCCTCAACCTTTGTAAGCCTCAGTTTCTCTCTACAAAATAGGAGTGAATCTCTTAACTCACGGGCACTCACAAGGATTGAAAATTCATGACATGAAAGTGTGTATTGGAAATAATTATTCTGTTTTTTTTAAGATAGAAATATGCATTTTATGCCATAGAAACAGTAGAGGCCCCTGAGATAAATTTCCCTATCACCTGAGCAAATATCCCTTGTTTTAATGACAGGGAGAGTGAGAAGTGCAATCCTTCTCATTTAAGCACACCCTCAGTCATTGTTTAAAAGCTGTGCTGCCATGTCCATCCCAAGTGCCACTGGAAGGTCACATCCTGGAAAGTGTGGAGAAAGGATTGCCCCTGCAAAGAACTGATAACTGCCCTCGTTTCTGAAGGGTCACAGAGTCACAAATCTCTAGATATTTCTTAGGAATTCCTCTCCCTTTAGAATGAGACTTTTATGACTCAACTTTCTCTACTGAATAATCAGTAGGGATTCAAGACTATATTAATAGATAAGGCTCAATTAAACAAACATTTTTGGAGTCCTGCAGGGCTCTGTGCTTAGTAAAAACAGAGGAGAAAACAAAGATGATTAAGATGCTATGTGCTAGATTAGGAAGAAAAAGCCCCTACTCAGATAATGCTAATGAAAGAGCAAGCCAAAGGCTGAAGAGAAGAAGCTGATTCTTCTTACTGAGAGCTGGGGAGAATCAGGGGAGACTTCAGGGAGAAGGGTCATGTAGTTTGCATAGAATTGATGTAATCCCCATTCAAGCTCTTCTGTGTTCTTTTTTTAACTTTTGTTTTAGGTTCAGGGGTACATATGCAGGTTTGCTATATAGGTAAACTCATGTCATAGTGGTTTGTTGTACAGATTATTTCATCACCCATGTAATAAGCATAGTACCTGCTAGTTATTTTTTTCTGCTCCTCTACGCTCCACCCTCCTACCCTCCACCCTCAAATAGGCCCTAATGTCTGTTTTCCCTTCTTTGTCTCCATGAGTTCTCATCATTTGGCTCTCACTTATAAGTGAGAACATGCAGTGTTTGGTTTTCTGTTCCTGCGTTAGTTTGCTAAGGATAATGGCCTCCAGGTTCATCCATGTCCTGGAAAAGGACATGACCTCATTCTTTTTGTGTCTGCATAGTATTCCATGGTGAATATGTACCATACTTTCTTTATCTAGTCTGTCATTGATGGGCATTTAGGTTGATTCTATGTCTTTGCTATTGTGAATAGTGCTGCAATGAACATATGTGTGCATATGCCTTTATGATAGAATGATTTATATTCCTCTGCATATATACCCAGTAATGGGATTGCTGGGTTGAATGGCAGTTCTGATTTTAGCTCTGGGAGGAATCACCACACTGCTATCCACAATGGTTGAACTAATTTACACTCCCGCCAATAATGCATAAGCATTCGTTTTCTCCACAAATTCACTAGCATCTTGTTATTTTTTGACTTTTTAATAGTAGCCATTCTGACTGATGTGAGATGGTATCTCATTGTGGTTTTGATTTGCATTTCTTTAATGATCAGTGATACTGAAACTCTTCTGTGTTTTATCACTCAATAACAGTATGAAACCTCAAGTCCATGAATCTGTGCCATTTACATGTTTGACTAACCCAAGTATAAAACAAGGGGAGTATAACCTGCTAGTCTGCCACAGAAAGCCAAATAGGAGCTCATAGGTAGAAGTGTAATGTACTACACTGGTAGGGGGCAGGTCTTTTGTACTGGCTTGTCACCTGCCTAGTTTGGACTCGGTTACTCCTTCCCTCATTATGTTACTCTTTGCAGGGAAAATTTCAGGGAAGCTCCCACTTTTCTTCACTAAAAGCCACCCAGACTTCTCAGTCATTTTTTACTTTGGGGAAAAAAAAAAAAAAAAAAAAAAAAAAAAAAAAAAAAAAAAAAAAGAACAAACAAACAAAACCCAGTCTTCTTTTTTCAGATGTTTTCATTTACCAGGGCTAGGGAGGAGAAGTACAAAGAGGAACACGTGCTAACTTTTGGGCTTACTCTTCCCATTAAAATTTATCCAGTGTGGCATTGATCTATCTTTCTAACATTGTTGGTGGCTGTTACCATTTGGGTTCATTTTCTCCCTATGTGTTTGCCTCCAGGAAAGGCATGAAACCAACATCGTCCATTTCCTGACTTTAACTCTGTGTCTCTTCAGTCTCAGTCTTCTGGCTCAGTAAGCCAGTGTGTGTGTATATGTTTTCTTCATTCGGTTAAAGACCTGCTTATTTGCACTAATGTGGGTAAAGATATAGTTGGGGTTTTAAACAATAATTTTCATTGCATCTTCTTTAATGGCTGCTTGCTGAGCAAGTTTAGATATGAGGGCTTAAAGGAGTTCTAGAATAGTCATTTACATAGTTAAGGCACTGATTCTTTACAGGGGGTAATTTTATCCACCAGAGGACATTTGGCATGATCTGGAGACATTTTTGACTGTCACAACTTGGGAGTGGTGGTGGTGAGACTGCCAGTATCTAGTGGGAAGAGGTCAGGGATATTGCCTAACAACCTACAATATGCAGCACAGCATGACAGCAACAAATTAGCTAGTCTAAAATGTCAATAGTGCTGAGATGGAAAACCCCAATTTAAGGTATGTACTCTACCTGCTTTCCAAGGAAGCTTAACGAAGTAAACATAATAACAAAAAATAATTACAAATAAAAGTAGAACTGAAACAGAATAGAAGGAGCAGAAGAAAGGATGTCACTGGAGCCCTGAAATGACTTAATCATTACGGTTGAACATTTGATTGAGTTCTGTATTTCCCGACAAATGAGAAAGAAACAAAGAAACAGTTCTTGGGTCGACCCCCCCCAAAAAATTTGACACATAAATTCATCAGCCAAGACCACTTTTTTTCCTGCCATTGATTTTAAAGAGAAATATATCTTGTAGGGCATTTAATGTGGGACATTACATAAGAAAACAGATAATTTTTCAACCACGGTTTTGCAAAAGACAGAGATCTCTCTGTATGTGTATACAAATGGATATTTCTGGTCTAAAGTCTCTAGTAAAAAAGTAGCAGAGGGTATAACATTAGGTTTGTGAAATGAAATGCATTTCTTTGAGTTGCAGAACTAATACATTCTGGGTATTGCCCTTGCTTGTGATCAAATGCATGAGTCATGTCTCTGAAGATCTGAGAGAGAGAGAAAGAACATTTCCATCAAACTTTGGGAATCTCTCCCTGGATTATCAAATGACTGCAGTGAATCTTTGGCAAGGGCTAAAGAGTAATCAACTTATGGTGGCATTTTCCAGTGATCATCCAAAGTTCTTGAAATCATTTGGTAGTGTTTATTCCTAGTCTGCTTTAGATTGGTCTATTTGTTAGTCTTTGAGCACGCAAAGATGATTAAAATGTAGTCCCTGTTTTCAAGTAGCAGGAGTCTAACCCTGGCAAGAACATATATAAATAATCATGAATTAGTACACACAGTAAAGGAATGTGCAATGTGCCATGGGAACTCCATGGAGGAAGTGACTAAGTCTGTCCCAGGGCTGCAAGGAAAGTTTCACTAAGGAAACAGGATTAAAGCTGTGTGGATTATTGAAGAAGTCTTCACAAGTTGTATTTGTGAATACTGATCCCTGAACAATGAGGGGTTAGGGGTTCCTACCCTTTGTGCAATAGAAAATCTGCATATGGCTGGACGCAGTGGCTCACACCTGTAATCCTAGCACTTTGGGAGGCTGAGACGGGTGGGCTGCTTGAGATTAGGAGTTCGAGACCAGCCTGGCCAACATGATGAATCTCTGTCTCTACTAAAAATACAATAATTAGCCAGATGTGGTGGTGCACGCCTGTGATCCCAGCTACTTGGGAGGCTGAGGCAAGAGAATCACTTGCACCTGGGAGGTGGAGATTACAGTGAGCCAAGATTGCCTCACTGCACTCCAGCCTGGGTGACAGACCGAGACTCCATCTGAAAATTTAAAAAAAGAAAAAAGAAAATCTGCATATAACTTCTGACTCTGCAAAAACTTAACTGCTAATAGCCTACTGTTGACCAGAGGCCTTACAGATAACATAAACAGTGGATTAACATGTATTTTGTATATGAGTTATACCCTGTATTCTTCCAATAAAGTAAGCTAGATAAAAGAAAATGTTACTAAGAAAATCATAAGAAAAACTCATGAAGTAGAAGTGGATTATCATAAAGGCTATCATCTTCATGTCTTTCTGTTGAGTGGGCTGAGGAGAAAGGAGATCAAGGAGGAGTTGGTCTTGCGGTCTCAGGTGGCAGAGGAAGGAGAAAATCAACATATAAATTGACTTGCATATTTTAAATGCATGTTGTTGGAGTCAACTGTATTTTATCGATGCCTAAAGTTCATGCAGAAAAGTGTACAGATAGATCATAATACACACCTTTGTTTTCACAAAGTGGACTCACCCATGTGACTAGCATCAGATCAAGAAATAGAGCATCATGAGAAATAGAGCTCCAAAAACTTCTCAGGCCTCCTTTTCTAGGCATTATCTGCCCCTGTCTGCCAAAGGTAACCATTATCCCAACTTGTAACCCCATAGATTAGTTTTGCATTTTATATAAATCACATGTTATATATTATTTTGTGTCTGGCTTTAACATTTTTTGACATCTATCTAGGTTGTCACATGTATTTGTAATTAATGCACTTCCATTGCCATGCGGTATTTCATTGTATGAATATACAATCATTTACTATACTGTTGATGAACATGAGTTATTTCCAGGTTTTGGCTATTGCAAGTCATGCATTGTTGTACAAGTTTTTTTAATAAACACACTTGTGTATTGCATGTGTCTATACCTAGAAATGAAATTGCTGAGACTTCATTTGTATACACATATACACACACATGTGCACACACACACACACAGTTATCTTTCAACAACACAAGTTTGAACTGTGTGGGTCCACTTATATGTAGATTTTTTTCTGCATCTGCCACCCTTGAGATAGCAAAACCCAACCCGCCTTTTCCTCCTCCTCCTCTGCCTTCTCAACATGAAGATAATGGGGTTGAAGAGCTTTATGATGATCCACTCCTACTTAATGGATTATAAATGTATTTTCTTTTCCTTATAATTTTCTTAATAACATTACTTTTTTCTAGCCTACTTTATTGTAAGAGTGCAGTGTATAATACATGACATACAAAATACATGTTAATCAACAGTTTATGCTATTGATAAGGCTTCTGGTCAACAGCAGGGCATTAGTTAAGTTTTGGAGGAGTCATAAAGTTATACGCAGACTTGACTGCATGGGAGTTTGGCACCCCTACTCCTCTCATGTTGTTCAAATGTCAGTTGTAATTTAGTCTTAGTTTTCCAACCTGCTTGTACAAATTTACATTCTCACCAACAATGTATTAGAGCAGGAACTGGCAAACTATGGCTAGAAGACGTGTTTTGTTTTGTAAGATCACAACTCACTGCACCCTCAAACTCCTGGGTTCAAGTGATCCTCCCACCTCAGCCTCCCAAGTGGCTAGGACTACTGGTGTGTACCACCATGCCCAGGTAATTCTGTAATTTTTTGTAGAGTCAGGATCTTGCTGTGTTGCCCAGGGCAGTCTCAATCTCCTGGCCTGAAGCAATCCTCCCTTCTCAGCTTCCCAAAGTGCTAGGATTACAGGCATAAGTAAGTCACTGTGCCAGCTTGCAAGTAAAGTTGTATTGGAACACAATCTCAGTTTTCTTTTTTAATGTATTGTCTATGTCAGTTTTCCTGTGGCAAGGGCAGAGTTGAGTAGTTGTGAAAATAACTGTATGTCCCACAAAGCTAAACATATTTACTGTCTGGCCCTTCACAGAACCAATTTGCCAACCATTATATTAGAGTTTTGAGAGTTTCAAAACCTTGCCAACAACCATGCTGTTGGCTGCTTCATGTCAGCCCTTCTAGTGTGTGTTCTGGTGGGTGTTTCATGAATCATGTTATGGGATTAATGTCCATGATCCTATTGAAATCTTCATATACATTATAAATATAGCTTACAGGAGAGAGTTGTCATTATGGTTAAATGTTGAGTTCAACTTGAGATTCTATAACCTTCCCCCCAAAAAGATTTGATTTATTTTATATTATTTTACTAAATGGTATACTAGTAATTTCACTTTGAAAAAATGTTTATCTTAGCTTCTTTTGTTT